>NC_056725.1:1825152181-1825292181 GCF_019279795.1 Protopterus annectens
AACTGCTTGACAAGTCTGTTATGCAAAGCTATGGAATGCATTATCATGCACCTAGTAAACAGGGATATGGGAATCTGCAGACTCAGGTTCCCACACAGTTTCCTTTTTGAAGGGTAGGTAATATCTACTCATTCAACCTGGTCAGCTTCTTGCTGTCAGTCACCTGAGCTGTGGGTGAAGGCAAGGTGACACATACAGCCTACATTGATCTGGCCAAAGCCTTTGATAGCATTCCCCACTCACTAAGCCCTATATCACTAGGTGGGGACAAAGGTATAAACACCAGGGTAGATTGGACATACTGCTGTCACATATTGAGACAGTTGCAGATGTCACTGTGTTTGTTGTAACATCCTTTATGAGGAATATGATGTCAGTAATACCAACAGATATGAGTATTTACTGACTGCATTCCCCAGAGGCTACAACTTATTTACCGAGGAAGCCAACTGTCTGGCGAACACACAAAACATAACAGGCAGACATGTGGCCAGTCTGTGGACAGCGTGTCAGTGGAGAGGTATGTCAGAGACATATCACTGTGAGTCATGATGTCACACACTAAATGCATGTCCACGCAAACCCTGTCAATCTGTCAATCTACCATGTGCACAATAGCTCTGATGATATAGAATCTGTTCACAAAACTGAGGTTATATCCCCCATGTTGGTTGGATGTCTCCACATGTCCTGTCCTGTGACATATTGCCACCCACTGTATGTGAATCTGTAGGCCATCATCTCTGTAATGTCCCTCACACAGGCAAGGAAATGGGGCAAGACCCAAAATAAGGAATGTCCCATATGTTGGAACTAGCATCAGTGTCCAGTTCCACAGCATAATACAATGTGGGCACCTACATAGTGGTATGACCATAGCAATACCTGACATCTGCACATCTGTACAGAGGATAGACAGAAAGTAGATAGCCAACAGGTTATGCATTAGGATGAATGTTTTGAAAGATACACAACTGAAACTGAAAGGTATGCCATTACTACATGACAGCAGTCCTCAATGACATGTCCAGAAAACATAGTAGTCTACAGTTAATATCAACATATCAGATCAATATCCAATAGGAGATACATATAAACATACAGCTCAAACATCAAGAACAAGATACTCAGTACTCAGAGTCCAGCTTTGCATGCAGGGGCGTATGATTCCAGTACTACAATCTACAAGCTACTCTTCCTTGAAAAAGCACTGTTAAAAGTATTAACATAATGATATCATATGTATTAAACTATTTCTTTCAATCAGTGCACTGCAGCTGGTGTAACTTGCAAGTGCGACTGCATATAACATGGGATACTACCCATGTATGAAACAAATCCAAAGAGAAAAGAATACCCAGGTGTTCTATGCAGTATAGATACACCCCTTGCTACTGTAATGACAGCACATACAAGCATGTTATATACAGGAAATTAAATACACTTATTAAAGATGTCATTACCCTACTATTTTATCAGACTGGTATGTGATCATTGGTTATCGGGGCTAAGCTATGCTTAGCAGGTTTAAGCATTGCTTAAATGTAAATGCTAAGCAGATTTGCACACTGGTAAGCAAAGCCTACACGGTGTAAGCATCTATTTGTTTAACCATGCGGTAGCACTGCTTACCGTCATGCAAACCCATGCAAACATGCTCAAAGCTGCTCAAAACTGCCTTAACCACTCTGTATCCAACAGTTCTTGTTCTGCCTAGCAACAAAATAAACAGGCCTTGAGGATTTTGAACCAGGGCCCTGCAAACCATAGCCTATGAAATTTACCAGTAAGCCACCTCAGCTGTACTGCTTGAGGATGTTTTCTCAAGCATACCTTTCTTTACAGCCAGTTTATAATAGAGAAGAGATAAGTGTGCAATTAGGAAGGATTGGTATCTATAAATATATATATCTGAAGAGAAACATACATAGAGAGAGAGTGAGATATGTAGGGAGATCCATATATGTGTACAACAATATATAGATATATTATTAATAAATAGGGAGGTGTATATATACACACACACACACACACACACACACATATATATATATATATATATATATATATATATACATATATATATATATATATATATATATATATATATATATATATATATATATATTTCTATATAAAAACGGGTTCACTACATATGACCGAAAGTCCATATGACCGAAGCCGATTTGACTGAGACCAAATGACCGAAAGTTCATTTGACCAAAAACACATGACTGAAAACTCATCTGACCGAAAAACAGCACTGGCAGGTACATGCCCTGTTCCCCACTGTAGTGTGACCCTGAAGTGAGAATATATTGTTAGGGGGATGTGAGAGGCACAGTTCCCCACATTGGGGGGTGTGGGAGGGTGTAGCCCCCACATTTTGCATCCAGTTTTTATTGATGTACATTTTAATGCATTTTTAATGGATACACATGTATATAATAGTGCATAAACTGCAATTATGTGGGGGGCTATGCCCCTCATACCCCCCAATGTGGGGGATGTGCTCCCCACACCCCCATAGCAATATATTCTCTCTCCAGGGTCGCACTACAGTGGGGAACAGGGCATATACCTGCCAGTGCTGTTTTTCAGTCAAATGAGTTTTTGGTCATATGGGTTTTTGGTCAAATGAACTTTCGGTCATTTGGTCTCAGTCAAATGGGTTTTGGTCATATGAACTTTCGGTCATATGTAGTGAACCCATATAAACATATACATATACATTATATTTATATATATATATATATATATATATATATATATATATATATATATATATATATATATATATATACACACACACACACACACACACACACACACACACACACACACATATATATATATATATATATATATATATATATATATATATAGGTACATGCACAAAAACACACACACACACACACACACACACACACACATATATATATATATATATATATATATATATATATGTGTATAAATATATATATATATATATATATATATATATATATATATATATATATATATATATATATATACACACATATATATATATATATATATATATATATATATATATATATATGCATACATGTCCCAAAATGTCCATAAAAACATATAATGCTTATAGACCACCCACAAGTGGGGTAGCATGCACAGTTGGATACAAATGCAGCCATGACACTCACATCTGCCCCCAGTCCAAATAAATAAGTGAACAGTACAACTGCTACAAAATCTTGATAGGCCATACACAATAGCCAGACATATAACAGCCTCTTAGCAAAACAAATAAAATGTCTAAACATAGCAAAGAAAAATACAACCAGCCAGTAATTCACACGTTTATTATACTCTCATGTCTTGCCCAAAGCATTCAAGGAGTAAACATTACCAGAAATACATATCTTAATTACAAGAAGCAATTAACACCTAATTCCATAATTGAATACACAGCCTCCAATTACATTCGTCATTTAACCCCCTTCGGGATAAAGTATCACAGTTAATATTAATACATTGAGTCTGTACAAATAATTGTTCTTTTATAAAGTTTCAATACACTGAGGAACAGAGGTTTTCAGAAACAGTACATTGAGACCCACTACTGTCCCCATGGTGAGATTTATTCAGATGTATAGCTATAGAATTGACATATTTTTTATCAGTAATATATCTGGCATGTTCTAACAGACTAGTTATAAAACATGTTACTGTCCCCCCACATAAAATATGTTACAATGCCATCTAAAAGCATTCCCTATACACCTACCTCTTGAATGTACAGACTTCAACATGTTTCCCAGACATTCCCCCTCTTCAGGAATTACAGCACTAAATAATGGTAGACCAGTATACCTATCCACCTACTATGGTATGACATCTGGACAAAGCTTGACATAATTGGTGGACAGAAACCCAACTGCATGGCCATACATGAAATATTGCTTTTATACACTGAGAAAGTTGCTGGTGTTACATGGTTTGTTGCAACATATCTTTTCTGAGGGATACAAAGTCAGAAAAACAAATGGATGTTACCATCTACATAATGCAATCACCAGAGTATGCTACCGATTTACCAAGGAAAACACCTGTCTGGGAACAGCCCATACATAACAGGCTAACCTGTGGCCATTATGTGGATGGCCTTACAGTTGAGAGCTATGCAGAGACAGAACTTTGTCAGACTGAAACCTATGCAGAAGTAACATGGTCAGACAAAGCCTGTTAAGCTAGCAGTATTCCAAACATATAACAGCAACACTCACATTCTGCCCCTAAGTCTTGAACCTTCCCCAACATTTAGCTAGCTTGTCTCCACACATCCTGTTGTAAGAGGTAGTAGCTCACACAACTCCAGGATGTCTTCCTCAGAAGTAAAGGAAAGGGCCAATACCCACATGAAGTACTCATTTATAGGAGTGTGTTGCCATGACACTGGCTATTGGAAGAACTACAAAGCTGCTCTGCATGGAATTAGCAAGTGGTGAACCCCAATAGGTGCACAGGCCCTCACCTGGTCATGAGCATCACCTACAAAAGACATGCTGCCACCTATTCAGACCAGCTCTATCCCTGTAGGACACAGGGTAAGAGAGAGAAATAAATGAAACAAAGGTGAAAAGAGAAGAAAGAAAAAAGGTAAGTGGAACATGTAAGCAAGTAATTGAATGTAGTACCTGGTCTGTAATAATGCAAAATATGATTTGGAGGAATATATGTCCCAATAAGACATTCTGTACTAATGTTCTGCTAAGTAGCTGCTATGGCCATAGCATCTGGCCCTCTCTGCAGTGGAAATTATCACAGACATACCTCTCAGCTGTACAGATCTTTACAAAATGTTCACATTTTACCATCATGTATTTTGTCTGTTCCTTCTGGGATCTGTACTTTTCTGGCAAATAGCTGAGGATTGAATTCATCAGCTAATGACAAACACTTGAGTTTAAGACTCCACATCCTTAAAAATATTAATTGTAATGCTAAATGTATAATTCTACAAACATCCTATGTTTGTAACAGGAATATTTCAAGTCTGCCCCTGTTTACCCCCCCCCCCCATCATTTTTGGCATTGTCCAGATCTGATGCTCTGAGAGGTTGTGAGGTCGGATCACAGCTCAGGAGCCTGACTCACCCTGGGAAAGGACAGCTCATATATGACAACTGCAGGGGTGTCTGTCAAACAGTTGTGACTGTGCCACTTCTAGGCCATTTAAAGGTATGTTTTCCATATCCATGTTACCTGTGATTATGAGTATGACACATGTTTGCCTTGTAAAGCTAAGAGACCAATAGAGGGCATGTGCATAATAAAGTACTGTTGCAGACATGTGTGTTGAACTGCATGTGATATATTGAATTAATAACATTCAACTGTACAGTATTCTGCTGGACAATGAGCACATTGTGACTGATATCTGTAGTCACATACACATATACCTGTGTCATGTCAGCCAAACCATTGTCAAGTCTGTGAGCAATAACATTGTAAGATAATAGCCTATTTATGACATTTGGATATCTTTCAGGTTATCACAGTGATGTCAAACCCTACTGTGCAATCAACATACTAATGTATGGTGCAGCTATATTAATATAGTATAAGTACTGATGTCCCCTTTGACACCCATTTATGTGTGGCATTGTTCAGACGTACTGCTATAACAAGTTGAGATGTATGATTGAGCGGCAAGACTGTAACTACAGTGTGCCCTACTAACATACAACAGAAATGTATACCAGGTATTCCCCTGAGCACATGTATGTATGTTTATGTTCAGCTGGAAGGCACAATAAAAAATCACATGGGTTTCAAGCATTCAGGTACATAGGTTGTGCATGTTGCACATGTGTGTAATATCAGCGTCAGTGCATGCAACAGACAGAAATGTGTACAGCTACTGGTTGTTGCAGTGCCCTGACACTGATATGGGTACTAGAGTAGGCATGATGTTCAACTATTAATCAGAGAAGTGTCCACCTGTGTTATGACCCTCTGTCCAGGCCTGCCACTACCAGCTATATCCACACCTATATACAGTGGATATCACAAGTGTACACACCCCTGTTAGAATGCCAGGTATGTGGGCTGTGTGACAATCAGACCACAGAAGATCATTTCATAATGTTTCTCATCTTTATGTGACCCCTAACCTGTACAATTCCATTGAAATACAGTCAAAGGTGTTTCTAGGAAGGTGACCAACTATTACCAAGTGAAGATGTGCCATGATGTTAGAGTCCAGACCAAGATGGATGAATGATGTAACCATCTCAAGAGGTGCATACAGAACATATCAGTTTAAGGGTGTGTGCACTCATTCAACTGGCTTATTGTATTGAGTATTATTTTGACATGTTTTCACATACCTGATTGTTACATTTTCAATTGAATTGTACAGGCTATAGGTCACACTACAGGTGGGATTTGTTACGAAATGAGTTATTGTGGTGTTATGTTCCAATTACACAAATACCAGGCAGTGTATCAGGGGTGTCTACTCTTCATATCCAATGTAGCTATATGGACACAGCAGTACCTGGCCTGTATATCCAGCCTCCACCAAGGTAGAGTAATCCACTTTGGTGGACAGCAGCAATAAACAAACCACATAATAGGTTGCTACATTGGCTGTACAGGGACACACAGGTGCAGGCAACAACTTTGAGGCAAGTCCACCTATACCTGAGCAAGCATGTAAGTTCACAGGTGACTTCCTGTAAGGCTGACTATAGCTATGAATTGGACATATTCACACCACCAAGGACAATTGTAACCATGTCTCCACATATGTTGTAAGTCTCAGATGAAACAACACAATTCACCCTGTACTGGGGGTAAAGAACACCTCATACACACATGCCATGGATATAGGCAACCTGCATCACACAGGTTAGGTGGGAACATCGCCACCCTGTCCACCTTAGTTGTACAGATAGATATGCACATCAGCCACACTCCTCCCTCAGCAATGGTTAGCATGTACATATTGCCTACTGATGCCAACAACAGCATAGCTCCATGGGGCATAATAATATCAATGGCTGCCTCCTACAAGACCTCAGGCATGTGCTCAGAGCTCCATCACACACCACAGTCAAACACAGACCTGCACCATCCACATGGAAGATGCCCACTGTCAACCCTCTACACAGAAATGAATGGAGGTTAGAGGATTATGCAAGTATCCTCATGGGGGGAATAAGATAGCTCAGGGACAGGTGTGTAATGCAAGCTGCTATAGCCATGATAGCTTGGAGGGATTTGGTGTAGTGTGGATTATTTGCAAGTAATATCCACCGTTGATGTGCATTTTGTCAATCGTACGAGGTCCTGTGACCTTTTTCCTGTTTATGTCTTCCAGGTAACATGCATAGTGCTTGCCTACCAGCATCCTCTGTTGGGGAAACAGACATCATCATCCAATATGTGATTTACATTATGCCCTGTCATTTCCACAGAGATCAGAAGATGTGCGGGAGAGGACTGTCCTGTGGAACAGTGTGGTCCACAGGGTAAATGATGCCGGCCTGCACAGTAGAATTTATGAGCATGTGCAGCATCAAGCCACCAACCTCAAATCCCATGCCTGTCAATGGGCTGCTGCTGTAGCGAGGGACCAGGCAGCCACAGGTGAGGGTCCAGCCATCCAGGCCCCACTGACACCCACTAAAGAGCTCCTCACCACACTTGGGTCACACACCAAACTCACAAGCCATGACACTGAGGGAAACATTGTGGAGGTGGGCTGCACACACACACACACACACACACACACACACACACACACACACACACACACACACACACACACACACACAAACACACACACTGGATGAACAGTGTGCAGGTAAGGGCACAGTGGGGATTAGTACACTAATGTATCAGACATACATGTATCTGTATTGTAGCTACATGCATGTGTCAGGTCCAATTGCAGTTGTGGAAGGGGTTTTCTAATGCACAGAGGTGCACATCTATGGTGAGGACAGGATATTGTGTATTATTGCAGTTAGTACTGTAGATGTATAGATATGCTGCATCCATCCTGTACCAAGGCTACATGTGCATCAGTTGACAATAACTCCCTCTCACAACTACCTAGGACCCTCCGGTCTGCATATGGGACAGCAGCTTGAAGCTGGTGAGTATGACATTGTTCTGTTGCTGCCTGGCAATACCCCAGGCATGTGAAGCACATGCAATTTACCATGCACACAACCATCAGTAATAGCTATATTGCTTTATGTAATAGCTATATTGCTTGTTTTGCATGTTCATTTGTGCTGGGGTTAACTGTATTGCATCACAGTGGTCATCAGTGGGTCCTATCTGACATGAATTCAACATTCCTGTAGCATACCTCACAACTTGTCAGTGCCAAGATGTCTGGAGAGAGGCTGGCATATTGTGCTGGACAAATGGCCTAAGGCAGGGTCATGCATGACACATTACTGGTATACAGTGGATATAAATTGTGTATACACCCTTCTTAGGATGCAAGGTGTTCCTGTTACATGCTAGTTAGGACCACAATATGACAGTCCACATCTCTTCCAGCCTTTAATGTGACCCAAAACAGGTACAATTCACTTGTAAAACCGAGCATCTGTACTCATGTATTGCACCTACAAGGCTGGCCACCTGTGAGGGTGGCAGACGTCCTGTCATCATGATGTTTTAGTCAGGTATGATACTTCATGCTGCCATGTGTGTCAGTATGGGCATATCACATACATGGGCATTGTTAAGGCACACAGACCACTTCCGACCATGTATAGGTTTCAAACATATGGATATTAGACACATCTGTACAAAGGACTGTACAATGGTTTAACCTGCTGCATGTGAGGCAGATGCTGTTACCACACTATATAAAGTAATGGCAGTGGGAGGTCATCACCAGCCGTGTATGGTATACACATCAAAATGGTATGAGCCACACAAGATATGATCCTCACACACACACACACACACACACACACACACACACACACACACACACACACACACACACACACACACAAATGGTTGCCAGCATTAGGATGAGAACACTTGCCTATCCAGGTATTCTTAATATATCTCTACACAGTTATGAGATGCACCACAGAGCTTGTACATGTCCACCTCATCCAAAAGTACTTCTAAGATGGATGACATCAACAGGTCTACTAAAGTGGAATGAAGGGAAGTGTAAAGGGTAGTACACAGGTCAAACATGGTATGAACCAGACAATACATGAATTATACACACACTTGCCAGTAGTGGGATTAGAACTCATGCCTATCTAGGTATTTCTACTACGGTGCTATGCAGTTATGAAATGTGCTACAGAGCTTATACATTTCCAGCTCTTCCAAAGGTACTTTTAAGGTCGGTGACATCAACAGGTCTACTAAATTGGAGTGAATGGAAGTGTAAAGGGTAGTACACAGGTCAAAAATGGTATGAGCCAAACAGTACATGATTTATACACACATGCATACATACATACATACATACATACATACACACTTGCCAGTATTGGGATTAGAACTCCTGCCTATGCTGGTATGGCTAATATAGTGTTATGCAGTTATCACACGTGCTACAGAGCTTACTGAATTTTCACATGGCCAAAGTTGCTGATAACTGCACAGCTGTGGTAAAGTATTACAGTGGCAGACAGCCTGCCTTCTGTTCCACCCGTACATCATACTAGTTCTTTCTGTCTTGCAGTTTAACTAGCATTATGGCTGGGCACTTCACCAGGTTATTGTATCAAGAAGTGTGGCACATCTGTGAGCCATCAGCAGTACTTGTTCATCACAGATGTTGCCCCAGTACTTACTAGTTGTGTCCACCCCTCCTGGCATGTTTGAAGGGTGGTTATCTGTGCTTTCATTCATTAACCTGATGCACTTGTCCATTCTGGGGCACTGTTGCAACTGCCACATGTACACAGACAACCCTCCCCTCTAAACTCCAAAGACTCAGTCCTGTGAGGGGTAGCCATATATCACCCAGTGTGGACATATGCACTCTCCAGCAAAGTCTGGACTAGCAGGTCAAGATGATAAGATCAACACCTGCACCACATCATGTGGAACATGTAGCTCACCATGATACCCACTTTGTCAGCCATGACATATAGTGAAAAGCCACACACCCACCTTCCCAGAGGCACTCAATGGACATCTACCCAAACAGCACAGACTAGCAAGACAGACACCCACTCAGATACCGCGACATGGCACATGCCAAGGGACACATATTTAACCTACACAGTGTGCCCCAACCTAAGCCCCTAAGGCTAACCACCTTGCACAATACAGTGATCATGAGTAACGCAATACTGAGGCACATACATCACACTCACTAAGTTGAATATGGAGCAGGTAACAGACAAATATCAGTCACATGCCATTATCTAACACATGACACAGCCAGTCATGTTATTCCACAACAACTATGAGTATCACTCTGTATCCATGTGGGTGTGAATGACATAGGACACTCCTCCTTGGACTACATGACAGGAGACATGGTTGGACTCTTTGAGTATGTGGTCCAGGCAGGTGTGACAGTAGCCCTGGGCAGTGTACCACTGTCACCTAGAATGATGCTGTGGTACTACCAACAGATGGTTGACTGCAACATTGGCTTACATGTTATGTGTCATTCTCAGGGGATCCAGAACCTCTCTGCTTGGGATGACATGATTGACAGAATCCAATGACTTGCCATAGATGTCCTACATCTGTCATTGCTGGGGTGCCAGGTACTGGCTAAATGCCTTGCCACCTCTATGGTGCCTTATTTGGCAGTGTCCCTAATGTTATCACCATAACAACTACACATGTATGCAATCTGAGGGTCATGCTGCTCAACAGTGGACATCTAACTGTCGGGATGCAGTCACTCATAGCAGTCATTGGAGTGGAGGACATATGTCTGCTGTAATGGATAGGTGGTTCACAGCAGCAGACAGCAGGCCTGCATTATCATGCTAGGATACATTCCACAGCTGTTAGCCCCCAAACATCGACCACACCACACCTCCACAGGTGGTGGTGTCTCCATATTCATTATGGATAAGAACACCTCCAAACTAGTATCCCATCATAATGCATTGAAGATACTTTCGGCAAAACTGCCTTGGGGTAATAGTGCAATCTAGACCATAGCCTGCTATGGGTTCATATCTATGTCCCTAGATTGTCAATGCACAGTCCTCAACACCCTGCCATCTATGATGGTCCAATGCAACACTGACATAATACGAGTCTTCAACTACCCCTCCATCACCTGAGGAATGTAGCTAATTGCCGGTACAGTGGCTCAACACTTCTGGGATTCATCATTTCCATTGCCCTAGACCAGCTCATGCTGACCCCTGGAAGAGGATGCAATAACCTTGACTCATGTTGACCACTTAAATATGGGACTGTTGCTCATCCACAAATGTCAATCCCTGCATGGTGAGATATACACAGGCTGAAATCAACATGGAACTCAACATGTCAGCCACACCCTTCACAAAGATAACCACCTGGCAAAACCTCTCCAAAGCTGACTTTGCAGCCATGAAAACAGGGATGGATATCTTCACAGCACCCATGGCAATGGGAAGTAGCTGCATGACTGTGGAATCATACACATGGGCAATGTACAAACAGGTACATGAATGCATGATACTAGCCAGAGGCAACAAAACCCTGACACTGTCCTCCAAACACTGGGAGACAATGTGATGGTCCCCTGCCATTACTAAAGTGTACATCAGAAGGAGGACACTGTTGCAGGGAAAGGTGGTGTCCCATGACTGTTGAACTCCCTTATTAGCCTCAAACACAACTTTGGATCTCTCATGGAATCCCCAACAGGCATCTGTGGCAGCAGAGATACAGCAGACACTGATGACAGTCACAACAGCCTTTGATAGTTACATCAACAACCTCCACAGCATTAAACACAAGTGCTGTGAGTTATTGCACAAAGCAAATACCTATCCTGAGGCAACAGATATTGGCCACAGTCTTGGCAACACGTTCAGTGCCAGCTTTACCCCTCTCTCCCACCACAAGTGAAGTGCTGAGTGAATGTGTTCTCACATGCTGTATCCCATTTCTGTTCTAGGCATCTGTGTGTCACCAGGATGTGGCCCTGCAGCACGGCCACAGGGTATGGCAGTGTGGTGACACATCCATCATGTCACAGGCAGGGTACAGTATGTGCACGGTAATCCCCAGTCTGTAACACAGTGATTGCATATGCCTCACAGATTATAGGGCTGAGAATTGTACATATGTATATGTTCATGTACAACATCTATTGTAGAATGGAGAATGGTGCATGTCCTGGTTTGGACTCACCTCCAATTGCTAATAACCACAGCCATAGGGGATATTCATCAACCAAACACACTGGGATTACTATTCACACACATTCACACACATACACACACACACACACACACACACACACACACACACACACACACACACACACACACACACACACACACACACACACACACACACACACACACACACACTTGCCAGTACTGAGATCCATAGGTTTATTGCTTCATAGGTGTGTAGTACATGAATGGGCCTGAAGGCTCTACAAGGCTAGCCCAAGAGAATACCCTGGCATCAGGCCACATGACAATAGATCCCAGTGTGGCTCGGGAGTATAGTCACTGGAGTGGTCCCAAGGGATGGGTATTGTATTCTCCATCCACTCATTCAGATTTCTATTGTGGGTGGCCAGTGATGTGCACTGCTTCCCATGTATATGATCTATATTCCATAACATGGACAGTGTCTGAGTTGTGCACATGTCCCACATGCATGCTCTTTGATGTGCGGAAGTGTGCTTGAGGTCTCTGGGGCATGTTGTGTGGACAGATTGGTATCTTCTAATGTAGCATTCCTGACCTCATTTGGTGAGCTCTGGCTATGTAACAGAGGTAATGATTACACCTACATTGACAATATGATACAGTGGAGTTAGTGGCATCTGTCCATACAGGGCATGTGTATAAGGCATGGTATTCCCTTTGTGGGGTACTTTTGCAGACTCTATAGTTGTTGCAGGCATCCAGTGGGGAACATGCTAAAAGGTCCACTGTACACATTGATTGGGCTACTGAGGGGATGGAACAGGGTGCCATTTCCTTTTACTTACTGGATAACACACAGACAGGAGATGTAACACATCAAAGTACTTACTGATGTCAGTGGCACTGTTGTGGTCAACAGGCATGTAGTCCACTGCAGTCACACTGTGGGTACTATCTGTGAGGCAATATGCAGGGGAACTACCGATATAGTGGTTGTTGCCTAGCCAAGTGTGTCTGTGTATGATACGTGGGTGGAGAGTGGTCTCTGAGTATTAGATGGGTTGCCTATATTGTTCACTAATCCATACTGTCAAATAGTCATTGCACATGGCACTAGACATTTAGGGTTGTGGATTGTCTACACCAACTTCTATGGTGTTTGACAACTGTTGGCCTTGTAATGTAGACATTGTGACATATACTAGGTCCTCAACATAATTTAGCAACCCCCCCCCAATGGATCATGTTATTACACAATCACACCAACCCCCACACAGGATACTGATGACAGACACACACACACACACACACACACACACACACACACACACACACACACACACTTACCAATACTGAGTTTCAAACCTCTACCTAGCTGTGTTTTGCTACTACAGTGTACCACATTTATCGCGCATGCCACAGAGCTTACAGGATCGATGTTGTCCCAAGGTACTTCTAAGGTGAGGAACATCACCAGCAGCCCTTGTAAATATTGGCATTGGGTGATGTAGTAGGTGAGTGATTCCACAAAACTTTTTACCCTACACACACATTTACATTTGGCAGGGGTGAAGTTCAGACCTCTATCTATCTTTTCAGACCATTATGTTATGCATTTGCCACATGCACCACTGACCTTACATGGTTTAGGGTTGCCAATAGTTACTTCCAATGTGGATGATATCTGCAGGACTGCTAAAGTCAGGGACTGAGATGTGTACTGGGTGTAAATGGGGCCAAAACCTTTGAGGTACAGACATACATATGTACACACCAAAATACGAAGAATAACAACAGCAACTGAAGATACAATCCTCAGTTCTCGGTCCACAGATTTATTTGTTAAAAAGCAATGAACATGAAGTGCTTTTCATTTGGTATAGTAACTCAAACTTCTTCAGATAGAAAACTTTGACCATTGCACTTTTTAAATACAAGGTCATGTGTTCCAAATAATTACCATACTTAATTAAAACTGTTAACCCTATCCTACCTTTTGTGAAAAATAGTAAAACCATGAAAGACTTTAAAATTACTATTGTTTTGGCAGCACAAGTTTTTACTCTCAAACACTTAACAACATATGTACACACACACAAACACTTGCCAGAAATGAGATTCAAACCCCTACCTATGTAGCTATTGCTACTACATTGTTCCGCGTTTATCTCATGTGTCATGGAGCTTACATGTTGGAGAGCTGTGCAAAGGTATTGTTGAAGGTGAGTGACATCAGCAGCAGTGCTAAAGGAGGGGTAAGGGAGGTTTAGTGAATGTGAATGGCCTCAACCACATTCATCTAGAAACACACACACACACACACACACACACACACACACACACACACACACACACACACACACACTCACGCAAACACACACACACTCACACACACACAACTTTAGATTTGACAGGACTGAGATTACAACAGCTACATGGATACCTATTTGTACTGTAGTGTTACACAGTTATCACAAGAACCACTAACACTATAGGGCTGAGGGCTAACAAAAGGTATTTCTACAGTGAATGACATCAGCACATCACGTGATATATAAAAAAACAACAGGTCAAAGACCTAAAACAATACAAAAAAGAAAAAAATCACCAAAACAATGTTGCTGATAGTGGTTTAATGCTCAATAATCCACAAGTCCAATAAATTCAATGTTGACATCCACCAAAAGAATATGAACAACTAAATGCTTTCGCCAAGGTTAACAAACCAAAGGCATCATCACAACTCTGATGATGATGATTTTCTGAATACATTTCTACATTGATACTGTTCTAGCATGGAGACCTGGCAGCTTGCTGGATCACAAAATCATCTCATTTGCATGTTTTTTCACCAGCAAATGAGGTGATTTGCATATTTGCCAGTTTTCCATGCTAAAACAGTGAAGGTAGCTCGTGCGCATGAAAATGGCACTTCCCTGGATCGCTCGGTGGCCACTTTCCATGCAGGAGCTTTTACACTGTACCTGCATGGAAAATATGGCTTCCTGAATCCTGGGGCTAGTTTTTTACATACCACTTTTATTTTAATATTTCCCTTTCTGTATGTAAAATTCTTTTTTTATCATTTTTTTTATTTCTTCTGAATTTAAAACTTTTTGGCATGTATTACTATTTGTATTTATTTTATTTTTGGTTTTCCTACTTCATGTCGTAACAAAGTCCACACTTAAACACACAGATTTTTTTATTTCATTAAACATTTCAAATATTTCCCCGTTGTTTACCGACACATATAACAGAACTACTACAAAAATATTATTTCTGATCTTTAAATCAACCAGTATCTCTACATACACCCACAATCTTCATTGTTTTATTATTAACAATAATTGCAATCCCTCAATACTGTTTTGCGCCAAAATTTCATATTATTTCTTTTCCCCACAGATCTTAAACTCATTTTCTTTTTTCCCCAAGAGTAATACACCTTATATCTGTCAGGCATATTATGTCACCTTGCAAATTCTCATACCTTATGAATATTACAAGTCTTCTTAAATCACTTTTAAACTGCCAACATTTAAAGAAACAACATGCAAATTATCCTTTATCTTTTTAGTATTTCGTTTGCTCATTATTCTTTCAATTTTTATTGTATATAATTTTCATCTTTATTATCATAAGCTTCTTCACTAATTGTCTCAGCACTACTTCCTTTTGATTTTAAAATGAAGTATATTTTTACAAGCAAAATATATTTACTTCTTGTCTGATGTAGAGAAATAGCAATATCCACTTCTTGATTGCTTATTTTATAGTCCATTCCCTCTCTCTTTCACTTATTTCTTTACAAATCACATCTGTCTTATTTTCATTTGTATTTTTCCACTTCAGCAATATTGCCAGGTACAACCACATGTATATTATCTAATACACTTTAATGATATAAACAGTTTAACAGAATGGAGAAACACTTTATCATCCAGCACTAAAAACAGTAAGCACTTTGGGCCAGATTCCAAAACAGCTGAACTCAGTGTAAGTTTGCTCTGATTCCAAAAGACCTGCTCTCAGTGTAAGTGACTTACTTTGGTGTAAGATCTATCTATAAACAGGCTTAGTGGATGAACCAGGTTCCAAAATACCTGTTCTCAGCCTGTTCTCTGTCTAAGTGGTCACTTACACTGAGAGCAAGTCTTTTAGAATCTTGACCTTTGTCTTTCAAACTTTAATATTCTTCATCAGACTAACTGCAATACTACACCCTTGCTTATGTTTATAGAGTGCATTATTTATATTGTCCATCTTCATGTCTTATAAATGCTCATATGTTCTACATTTTAACATTCTAGGAGAATTATCAATATAAAAGCCCTCACATCCAGAGCACAGTGTAAAATATACCACATTAGTAGAATTAAGAATAAAATAACCAGTGCTTAAATAAGTTCTATTAACAGAGCCACAAAATACTGACGAACCATTGAAAACATACCTAAAATAGGTACAAATAAAGGATGTATATGTCTTCTTTTGATTAACTAAAGAACTTTTTCTTTATTCTTTATTAAAAATTAATTTAGATTCCTACATTTCGTATTAAAAAATGCAGGTACATCCCAAATTATCTTCATTATGTCATGATGCCATTGACATTTTCTCAACTGCAATGTTAATGTTCTATGGTAGTAACCCAAGCTCAAAGCCTTGAGAGAATGTTATTAGAGTTTGCCATTAGTGGATATGTAAAAAATCTAACTTCCAAAATAGTTATCTAATACTCTTTTAAATGTTTGCAAATGTTTGATCACTTTTATTTGTAATTTTAAGCCATTCCATGAGAACCTGTTCGGCCATGGAAAGAGCTAATCCCTAGAGCTGGTCTAAATGTCAGATAATTGATATACTTTTTTCTCTCCTCCTTACTGATTGTTTTCTGGGCTATTTTACAACCTGGGTATTAGTCTAACATGCATACATCACCCACATCTAAACATCTTGCCATTTACTCTCTAAATATTCAAAGCCGAAAAAACAAAATTACTGAGTTCCATGCCTGGATAGCCCATACAACCCCTCCCATCCTCTGCCTATCTGAAACCTGGCTTAAGCCACACATCTCTAACAATGAAATCCTCCCACCAGGATATAACATCTACCATGCGGACAGACTGCACAAAAAAGGGGGTGGTGTAGCCATCCTACACAGTAATAGTCTCAACCTCACACCTTTTACTGCCCCCATCCCTGACTTTCAACCAGCTGAACTCATTATCGCTACCTATCACCTCAATTCACACAAAAAATTAGCTGTTGCCTTCATCTACATCCCTCCTGGAAACAACTTACCAATCCTTGAGAAAATCCTTTCCTGGTTCACTCACAATATACCCTATGAGACGCTTATCTTAGGAGATGTCAACCTAGACTGGATAAAACTTAAAATTGACTCTCCACAAAACAGTATTAATCTCCACAGCTACCATCAACTTCTCCCACCCGAATCCATAAAAACACCTCTTCTAACTCTATAATTGACTGGATACTCACCACCACCCCTATGCTATATCACAACCCCACTACCCTACCAGATCAACTAAGTGACCACCTACCCACTCTTGTCCTTAGATACGGCTCTCAACCCCCCAAATCTAACCACTATAGATACTGCTGCAAACTTTCTAACTTTGACTCAACTCAATTCAACACAATTCTCCCTTCCACTGACTGGACTTTCCTGAAACAAATCCCCTTAAATGATGCAGTAAATAGTTTCAACAGTATCTTCATAAATACCCACAACTCTGTTGCTCTCTCTAGAAAGGTTAGAATAAAAGTTAACTATGCTCCTTGGCTTTCCAAAGAGACTAAGTCCCTAATGCTTCAAAGAGATAAAACGTGGAAAGCCTGGACCAAAACAAAGAATTATCCCTGCTCCACAAGTATAGACACCTCAGGAACCTTACCAAGAAAGAAACCAGTTTTGACAAAAAGTCCTTCTTTAACTCTACTCCACTTGATAGCAAAACCAACCCACAGAAATTCTGGTCAATCATTAAAATAATTATTTCTCCTGGATGCCCCTCAAACCCCTCCCCCTACCCAGACATATCCCCTCTAGATACAGCTACCTTGCTCAGTAAATACTTTATTGATACTATTCAGTCACTCTTACCCACTACTGGCAAAGCTACTCCTCAACACATCCCCTCCTACCCACCCAACAATAATCCCTTCTCCCTACAGCCTGTTCCCACTTCCTATATTCGATCTCTTCTACTTAAGCTCAAACCCTGTTCACCATCTACAGATACTCTACCCCCCACTTTCCTCAAACCAGCTGCTGACTCTATAGCTTACCCAGTGTCGATTTCAATCAATAGGTCTATTCAGGAATCTGCAGTACCTACCCTTTGGAAATATTTTTTCACTATTCCCCTACACAAAGGGGGTAACTCCACTGACCCATCTAATTACCGCCCCATAGCCATCCAATACCCCCTCTCCAAAATACTTGAAAAATGTATGCACTCACAACTGCTAAAATACCTACTCCAACAAATTCTTCTCACCCCTACTCAACACGGTTTTCGTCTCCACCATAGTACAAGTACTGCCCTCCTATCCTTTACCCATACCATTGCAGTAGCCCTAGATAATAACAAACATATCTCATGCCTCTTCCTAGACATTTCCAAAGCTTTTGATACTGTCTCCCATCCTCTGCTGCTATCTAAACTTGCTAGTCTCAATCTATCTGCTTCTACCCTTTCCTGGTTCTCCAATTACTTATCCTCCAGGCAGCAGTCTGTCAAATGGCTCTCCTCCACTTCTCCATTCCTATCTGTCACAACAGGAGTACCCCAAGGCTCCATCCTAAGTCCTCTCCTCTTTAACATCTTCACTAATGACCTACACACATCATGCAAACAATCATCCCTCATCCAATACGCAGATGATTCTACCCTCATCTCCATCTCTGGCAACATCTCTGGGCTCCATACTCTTTGTCAACATACTTTCTCATCTACTGAACAGTGGCTCTCTAAAAACCTCCTCATCCTTAACCCCAATAAAACCAAACTCCTACTATTCCTCCCCCGGTCACATACTCACCACAAATCTTGCTTCTATAGCACCTCCTCAAATAACACAATTATTAAACCTGATGCTCATACTAAACTTTTAGGAGTCATCATAGATGATGAACTCAAATTTAATATACACCTCCTCCACTGTATAAAAAGGCTAACCAGAAACTTAGATTGCTCTATCGTAACAAGAAATTTCTAACTCCAAATGCTAGACTCTCCCTTGCTCAAGCCTTCCTGCTACCCTCCCTTTTGTATTATGCGCCTATTTTCACCAATATCCAAGCCACAACTTTAAACAGACTCCAACAAACTTATCATAAGATAGCTAGATTCATAACAGACTCTCCTTACAAATGCCCCCACTGTCTACCTCTCACATCCCTACAATGGCTAGAATTCCCCGACACTTTGTTGCTTTCACAACTACAAATGCTACATCTCATTCTCTGCAAACCTTCATCTTGCCCAGCTCTTTCTTCCCTCATTTCCATCTACACACCTTCTCGCACTCTCTGTACCTCTAATCAGCAACTTCTCAACACCTACCAGCCAAAAAAAGCAGTAGGCAAACTCTTATATAAATACTCAATAGCCCAAAACTGGAACAAACTTCCTCGTGAAATAAGCTCCACCATTCATCCAGCACAAGTTAGAGAAACTAAAATTCTATCTGCTCAACACCAGAATCTGCCCTTGCACAGCACCAACCTAACCTCACCTCTCCCTCCAAGGGCTATCCCCTCCTCACTTTCCTCCATCACCTCAAAAATGTGATCCCTCAACTACGGGTTACAAACTGAACTATACTCTTCTCATTTGATCAATTAATCTGCATGTCAATATGTACAAAATCTGTAATCTGTAAACATATAGTTTACATAATCGTAAATAGTTTGCATGTTTTCACCTGTATCTGTAGTGTTCTTGTATTATTATTTTTTTTCTTTTTTTTCATATCTCATCATATGTCATTTGAAATTGTTACCTTTTTATGTCTATGTATATGTGTATTGGAGCTTTTCTCCTCTGGTCTCCACTGAAAATGGGCCAAAAACCCAGCTGGACAGACCCAGTTAACAAATGTCAATAAATAAATAAAGACCAGAAGTCCTTGTTCCAGTATGGCTTGAGTCAAACTCAATTCCTAATGCAGTGGCAAGAGAAACATCTCTTAGACATTCATGTATTGAAATCAAATTGTCCCATAGTAGCCTATAACTAATGGAATATAGAGACTACTCTATTAATCTAGTTTCATATCCCAGTTGTTTAACCCTGCTCATCTGCCCTGTAAAATATTTTGCGCTTTTTTTCTAGTCTCACCATTTGTGTTCTGTTGTATTCTGGGCTGAGGCACAGAATTCAAAAGAGTCAAATTATCACCATGTAAAGTGGGAGGACTCTTTCTTTCCTGCTTGATATACTATGGAAAAGGTCCTATAAGCCAGAGTGTTTTCTGATGACTGTATGTAGGTTCTGAGTAAACCTGTTGTCTATAATAACTGCTACATCTTTTATTTTACAATCCCCACTGATGACTATACAATTTAGAGCATACAGATAGCACACGTTGTTATTTCCAAAGTGACTATCCTTTGCTTTGGTCACTTTTAAATTCATGAAATTACTCTAGAACTACAGGTATATATTGTCCAGGAGCTTTTGAATCATTGTATGATCTTTTACTATATTTACAATTGACCCAATTTTTTAATCATCAGCAAACTTACTGATAAAACACTCCCTCTTCTACAGGCAAGTTGGAAATTAATACATTGACCAGAACTGGCACTAACACTGACCTTCTGGGACCCCCACAGTCAAGGGTGTAGCCTCTGAAATGTTGTTACCAACTTTAACTCTGGACAATCTAGCTGTCACCCAGTTTGTTGTTCACTTTGTTATGCACTGTTTATCATTTATGTTATATAATGTGGAACAAACAAAATTCCTTGATGCAGCCGAATACATAACATGTACTTGCAGTCCCATGTTGTTTCCTATGCCTTTTGGTTATAGGTGGTCAAATTAGTCATATAGGATCTGTCTTCCATAAATCCTTGCAGATAAATAGTAGATATGAACTTATTTGTTCTTTCATCAACTTATATAATACTAGTTCACAGCATTTCCAATAATGCAGATCAAACTGATTGATCTGTAGTTGTCAAGAGAGTTGTTAGTACCATATTTATGCATGGGAATAACTATAGAAGTCCTCGATGTATGAGGGGCATAACCTGATTTTAAAATCATTTGGAAAAGCCAGTGAGTTCAGAGAACTAGAAATCTGTAAATTTTCAAAAGGGACAAGCCATTCAAATTATACAGCAAAGCAGCTAATACAGGGTTTATTGAATTTAGCACTTCTTCAACCAACGTATCTAAGACAGTGGGGCATGCACCATTGCACTCATAAGCAATAATTTTATTTGGTGAAGAGCAATTGGAAAGAGCAGAAAATTTTCTAAAATGGTAGATACAAATAATTTTTAATAAATTATTATGTTTTCATCTTTAATCACACTAATACAGCTTTAATCACACTAATACGGCTATCTTTGAATTTCCTGTAACTCTTCAAATGCTAATAGAATACATTTTTCTTAAACTAACCCCATGATTCATGAAAGCGAAAACTCTGTGCAGGAACAGTGTAGCAGCTCCTGCATGGAGTTCAGCTACTGAACAATTAAGCAAACAGCTGATCCGACGTGCACGAGCCTGTCTATACTGTTCCTGCATGGAAGACTGTGCGGTATGCTAATCACCTCTTTTGCAGGTGAAAACCATGCAAATGAGGTGAATTAGTGATTCAGAAAGCTGCCAGGTTTCCGTGCAGGAATAGTGTTAGTGCAGAAATGTGTTCAGTTACTAACTGAACACATTTCTGCAAAAAAAAAAAAAAAAACGGAGGCATGACAGCATAAATAAAAGCATGTATTTACATCTGTAGGCATGCCAATGGCCAAATATATGACCATTGGCATGAATAAATGTTTAATTTTAATTAAAAAAATATTTTTTTGTGGTTGATCTTGGCCATTTAAGCATAGCGCAGCAGTGCACAAAGACGATAGTGCCGAAAATTTTAAAAAATGTGAAAACCCAAGTTTAAAGAAAATCTGCATTTTGCCATTATAGTCTATGTAATGCAGAATCAAAACAATACCAGGGGACAGTGGTTGTCAAGGGGAAAGGCTCTGTGTCAGTGCAGTATCTATAGGCTAAGGCAGTGGAGTATGCAAATGAGGAGAAATTTACTGAATCACAAAATATTCTAAGTCCAAAACCTGCACCTTACCATGTAGGTGCTAGAACAGGATCATGTAGGCAGGAGAAGCAACTAATATGAAAACGGGGTGTGTCATGCTTGCTGTAAGCACATTGGAGCACTGCTGCATGGGTTTGCACTTAGCTAAGCCCAGCTAAGCAAGGGGGTGTGTCTGAAGTTGTATAACTTTATTTACTCCAGCTAAATGTGTTTGCGCGGCATGCACCAAGTCTTAAAAAAAACGGAAATGGCAGCACTGTGTATATGTAAGCAAGAGGGTGTAGCCATGCCTGTATAGCCTTGTTTACCTTGCCTAAACGGGTGTGTACAACACGCACCAGGATTTAAACCACAAAAATAAAAAAATACAGGAAATGGCAAGTGTAACAAGAAAAAAGGGAAATAGCAGAATAGAGGCACTCAAATAGAAGTAATAGAGCCGGCAGGTGGAATGTGTCATACTCAGCCAATCACACAGGCAGCATCTGTAGCACACCACTATAAACTATGTAAATACCTATCAGTCTGTTTTTTCCCACAAATTCTACACCACCGGTGTACACAGATGGAGAAATATTAGGGGCTGCTGTCAATCACATACACCAGTATGTTCAAGAGGCTGAGGATGGTATAGAGGACAATGCTGACAACCACCCCAAACCTATGAGGAGGAGGAGACGAGTGTTCAGGCCCAGGGCAACCTACCAGGGGCTACATGATATGGTGATAGTAGAGTGCTACAGGGTGGACAGATACATACTGCAGCAAATTGTGGAGCTGTTCCAGCCTCACCTCGCATCCAGAACAAACAGAGGATAACCCATCCCAGTGGATACCAAGGTATGTGTAGCTCTAAGAGTACTTGCTACAGGTACTTTCCAAAGACCAACTAGGGATATCATGGGGGATTCACAGGCCTCTGCATCCAGGATACTCCACCAGTTCCTGGATGACATGTGACCACATGCTGAGGAGTACATTAAATTCCCTACTGCCCATGAGGAGAGGACCTGCAAAATGCATCTCTTCCTCCATGTAGCAGACTACCCAGTGGTACTGGGTGCCATAGACTGCATACACATTCACATCAAAGCACCACCTGGTGACCGGGGTAGGTTCTACATAAACTGCAAGGGGTTCCACTCCATAAACTGTTAGGTCGTGTGCAATGCTCAGGCCATTATCATGGATGTATGTGCTGGCTGCCCTGAAAGCTGTCACGACCCCCACATCTGGCATTCCTCACAGCTGTATCAGTGGTTTGCCGGGGGGGGGTCATCCCATATGGCCATTTAGTGGGGGATGCTGGCTACGCACTGGAACTGTGGATGATGACTCCCTTCAGAAATGCACACACACCCACACAAGAATGCCATAATGAGGCACATGCACAAACCAGGATCATTATAGACCATGTGTTAGGGATGCTCAAGTCAAGGTTCCACTGCCTTGACATATCCGGTAGAGCCTTGCAGTAGTCTACAGTCACATGTCCACACATGGTCATAGCATGTGCCATGCTACACTATATGATCCTGCAGAAACAGCTGCAGCAGGAACAAAATAGGGAAGGGTCACACAACCCCCCACCATTGTCAAGTCCTCCACAGGCACAGAGGGACTCAGAGGAGGAACATCCTGAGCCTGCCCCTGTAGGCAGATGGAGGCATGCCCAGTATGCCATGGCCTTGGCAAAGAGGCAATGCACAGCACATACACTAAGACTGTAGGGCCCCAGGGACTGATCTGTCTCTATGTCTGACTCTCACACTGTAAAATGGATGCCAAACATCACACTACCTATACCTGACCATTTATAGGCAGTGTATTGTATGCATCCAACATTGACAGCCTTCAAGCACCACCCTCACAACAGCTGCAAGAACAAGGTAAGCCAGTCTCTGTAATAAATGAAACTAATGGAGTGGAATTTTCTGATAGCATATCTATGGTATTGATTAAGCATGTAAGGGAATGGGGTGGCTAATTGGGATAGCAGCAGACAACTGACAGTTCCGTGGAACAGCAGGATGTGTATCCTCAGTACTGCTCTACTAACACCATGCAGTACCACCCTAGTCAACAAATATCACTGCAGTATATGTGGTGAGCCAAATAACTGTGGGGTCATGGCTTTGAAAGGTAAGACATCTGAAACAACAAATGTCTATGTCAGAACAATCTGACCTGTGGTTGATACTGTTATGCCTGTAGTCTGAATGATAGGGCACATGGGACCAAAATGTTAAGCAAATATAAGCACAGTCTGTGCAGATGTGTATCATGTACCCCCCCCCCATAGTCTCATAGACATGCAGTTACATGTTTCTAGACTTAAGCAGCATCTAGTTGTCACCCAGAGTTAATGCACAATAGTAAAATAAAGCAATTGTCAGTAACACCCACAGTCAGCTTACTGGTACCATTCCAGGGACATCTCCTACCGGCAGCCTGGGAACATATGATCATCAGAATGCACTGTCCTGCTACAGATGGTCTGCATCTGTCACACCTGGCCTACAGGCCTCTGGCAAATGCCTATGCCTTACCCACAGTGCCCTTTAGGGAGTGTCATGGGGTCTGTAACACCAACATAACACAGTCCACAAAATGGAAAGAAAGGCCATGCTAACAACTGTTAGGAGCAAACATGCCAGCCTCAGAGAGCCAGAAATCAGGACAAAGCCATGAATAATGGGGTGATAAAGGTCCAAACTGAAGGACACCTGTGAAATACTGCTCTAATAATGTTATAAAGTTGATGGAATGATTTGTAGTAGCATGGAATGTCTGATGGGGATGAAGTCTAAAACTACAATGTCAACTGTCATTAATATCTGACTTCAACTCTGAGTGACTTGCAAAACACTTTTGCTGGAAAACCACACTTGTATGGGTAACCAAGAAAATATATGAGTCATGGATGTGGACATTCACTGATACTCTATACAATTGACAGGCAGGGCTAGGAATTTAAACATGGGATTACACTCACTGCAGGTAGGCCTAACCCTGGAAGATGGTGACATGTCTGTACCCACAGAACCATGGACCACAGCCATGGGGAGTAACACACACCTCCCTGATCACTCATCTTATGCAACATCCTGACCCCAACATGTGGCCATCCAAGCAAAATGAGATGGGCCATAAACATATGTGTGACAAACACACACCTCCAGGCTGGTCAAACTGTCTTACACACACAATACCCTCCAAGTGCAGTCAACCATTGAGGAGAGCCCAATGCAAAGTACTGGTAGCTATAGGCAAGCATATATGCCCAGGACACCCCCACATACCCTATCCTATCCCCTATAAATCTATCTGGAGACTGCATGTTACCCTGATCCTGTCTGACTTATATTACCCAACTGTGGACTGGAAATCAGACCAGGCCAGAATATAAATGCACAGAGATTCCACCATTGTAATATATCACCAAGGAGTTGTACCATTTCCACAGCACCAACAGTCAATTGCTTGTAGGCACACCCCTCAACAGGCTGGATTGTGTAAGAATGCATAGCATTTGGCCCATAAACCTTGTGTGCGCATCATTCATCCTGTATTCCTTTGGTAAATCACTGTGATGATCTGAGGAAGTATGTCACGAGGTACTGAAACAATACATGACAATGTCAAATGGCATATATGATGGATGCCTGCCCATACATTACTGAGATAAATTGTCACAATCATTGTATGGCCCACTGTCCCCACAGTTTGATAGGCTATCTCCAGATATCCTGCACCAATAGGTTGAGAGGTATGGCTGTAACACAAAACAAACTGGACTGGAGTACAACAATCCCTGGAATGGAGTCCCATATGTACTATAGAAGGACACACTGAGCATGCTCATACACTTAGAGAAAGAGAAATGTCAGTAGGATCTAGGAATGAACAGGCCTTCCCCACCCAGTGCACTTTGCATTGCCCCACCTTAGCATTCCTGAAGATGTCTGTCACCATAGAAGTCACTTTTGTTAGACTCAGTCCTATAATCTCTGTGGAACATGCTGTAACTGCATAACACTATAGTACAAATAATTTGTTAGGTAGGAGTTCTAATCTCAGGCCTGGCAAATGTAAAAATATGTGTGAGTTCACAACTAAAAGCTTTTGGGTCCATTCAAACCCAGTACACGTCTCCTTTCCCTACTTTAGCAGAACTGCAGATATCAGTCATCTTAGAAGTGCCTTCCATCAGGCTTCAGCCTCATAAGCTCTGTGACACATGTGATAACTGCATAACATGATAGTACCAATAACTAGTTAAATAGGAGTTCTAGTCTTAGTTCTGGCAAATGTAAAAGTGTGTTTACAACTAAAATCTTTTGGATCCATTCAAACCTAGTACAATTCCCCTTTCCCTACTTTAGCAGTTCTGCAGATATCAGTTATCTTAGAAATGCCTTCCATCAGGCATCAACCCTGTAAGCTCTGCGGCACATGTGATAACTGCATGACACAATAGTACAAATAACTAGTTAGGTAGGAGTTCCAATCTCAGTCCTGGCAAATATAGAAGTGTGTGTGTGTGTGTGTGTGTGTGTGTGTGTGTGTGTGTGTGTGTGTGTGTGTGTGTGTGTGTGTGTGTGTGTGTGTGTGACAGTTGTGTGTGCAAGACTGAGAGAGTTGTGTGTTTGTTGGTTTATAGGTGAAAAAGTTTTATGCCATTCCCACCCACAACACTTCACAGTGCCCCACCTCATCAGTCCAGATGATGTCAGTCTCTTGTCAGCAACCTTGGGCAGCTGTTGTCTCCCTAAGCTCAGTAGTGTGTGTGATAAATGCTTAACACTGTAGTACAAATGAGTAGTTTGGCAGGGGTTCTACTTTTGTATCCGGCAAATGTGTGTGTGGGTATGTATGTTTGTAAGTAAAAGCATTTTGATATGTTTCCCACTCACTGCCCTACTTTATCAGTCCTTCTGATGTCATTCCTCATATCAGCACCTTTGGCCAACTCTTACCCTAGTAAGCTCTGTAGCCTGTGTGGTAACTGTGTAACATTATGGTACAACTCACTAGTTAGTTAAGGGTTCTGCTCTCATATCTAGCAAGTATGTGTGTCTGTTTGTAGGGTAAAGTATTTTGATAAGTTTAACACCCACTGCACTACTTAATCAGTCCTGCTGATGTCATTCACTTTATAGGTTCATAAGTATGTAGTAGGTAATGGCCCAGGAGCCTTAACAAACCTAGCACATAGAAGGGCCTTGCCATTGTGCCAACCGATGTTGCATCCCAGTGCCTGTATCAAGTATAGCCACTGCAGTGATTTTTGGGTTGAACTATTACTCATCCACTCATCAAGATTTCTTTGGAATAGGGTCATCTAGGTGCTCTGCATGACATGTATGGGAAGTGTATTCCAGGGCATGTGCAGTCTCTTAGTTTGGGTGTCCCACCAGCATGTTGTGGTGATTGTGGTACTGAGGTCGAGGTCTTTACAGTGTGTGGTGTGAATGGATTTATATGTAGCATTTCTAAACCAGCTGGGTCAGACATGGCTTTGTACGTCAAGTACAGATAGCTGCTAATTAGGGGGTCCACTTCAAAATACTGATTTTCAAAATCCCTAAACTCAAAATACTGAGACCAAAATCTCTAAAGCTCAAAATATTGAGACCAAAATCTCTAAAGCTCAAAATACTGAAAACTCAAAATGCTGAAATCTCAAAATACTGAAAACACACAGGATACCAACACTTATTATATTCCAGCACAAGTCCATACTGAAACAAATAAAACACAAACCATATTACTCTTCTCCAAGTATAAGCAGGGGGCAAGCCCCCCACACCCCCAAGATTGCACTTTAGTGTAGTGAAGTGCAATCTCGGAGTTGATATATTTAAGTAGCAGGGGGTGTGGGGGGAGCAAAAGAGTAATATGTTTCTGTATGTAGTTCTGCTGCAATATAGTTGTGTTGCTGTACTGTGTTTTTTTGATATTTTGAGTTTCAGTATTTTGCGTTTTCAGTATTTTGAGCTTTAGAGATTTTGGTCTCAGTATTTTGAGTTTAGGGATTTAGAAAGTCAGTATTTTGAAGTGGACTTGATAATTAGGTGATATGACACAGAGAATAGCTTGGGTCTTCTGAGTCTGTTTGTATAGGATGTGTGTTTAATGCCTAGGAACCCCTTTGTGAGGTGCTTCGGTGGCTTATCCAGATGTAACAGGTGTCTAGTGAGGTACATGGAAAATGGGCCATAATACTTCGGGAGTGGTCTAATGAGGGGATAGAACACAGAGATCATTACCTCTGTTTCCCTGGATGCAAAACCCTTGGTAATGCAATGTGTCATATAGAAGGACTTCCTGACAACAGTGGCAATGTGGTGCTTGAAGGAGAAGTTGCTGTCTACCTATGTGCCCAGATCTCTTATAATGCTTACAGTGTTCACTGTGCTCCCATTGATGTGGAACTTACTTTGAACTGAGTGTTTTACTAAAAGGGATGATGATGCATTTTGTGGTGTTAAGCATCTGGCCATGGTTTCCACACCACTCATTGGTCTCAGTGAGGACTTTCTGTAGGATGTCTGCATCACTTGTGGAGTTCATGATAGCTCCCACCTTGCAGTCCTCTGAGAACTTGTTCAGACAGAGTTCCTCTGTGTTGGGCTGGACTCCTGAGAAGTAGATGCTGGACAGGACACTATCCAGTACTGTTCCCTGTGGGACTCCACACGTGACTGCTTGCCAGTCTGACGTGCAGTTTGCCACTGTCACACTGTGTGTTCTATGAACCAATTTGCAAACCACCCACTGATATAGAGGTTGATACCTAGTTTGTTGGGTTTACCAATAATCCTTGACTGAAGAATAGTATCAGAAGCCTTTGCCAGATTGAGGTAGGCTGTATGCAGTGCCTTACTGTCATACACAGCCTTGGTGACTCACTGAAAGACGTCAACCAGGTTGAACAGCCATGATCTGCCATTCACAAAGTCAAACTATGTGGAGTCCAGAGTTAGGAGATCACCCATATCTTGGTCAATCATATTCCTGATGATGCGGCCATACCCATACATGGTAGACTTGTCAGGCTAAGGGTTCAATAATCCCCAGGGTGTGTAGATGCTACCCCTTTATGGAGAGGGATGACTGTAGCAGTGTGCCATTTTGAAAGGACAAAGCCTGAGGTGAGGCTGTAACTGACCAGGGCACACAGATGTGGTGCCAAGTCTCTTTGTATGTCATGTAGAACGCAGCCACGAATATGATGGGGTCCCATGGAAGCTGTATTCTTGCCTGTGGACAATGCAGGTCTAACCTGGCCTGCAATAATGCTGGATGCCTGACATTCATCTGCCATTGTGATTGACCATTGAGGGGAGGGGTAAATCTGACACTGCATATGTTGGCAAGACTCTGGCCAATATCTGTTGTGTCAGGATAGGAATCAGCATTGTGCAGTAACTCACAGCACTTGTGGTTATTGCTGTGGAGGTTGTTGATATAACTATTAAAGGCTTTTGTGATTGTCGCCAGTGTCTGCTGCAAATCTGCCTTCAGAGCTGCCTGTAGGTGATTCCGTGAGGGATCCCAAGTTGTGTTTGAGGCTAATAAGGGAGTTCACCAGTCTTGGGACACCACCATTTTCTGCAACAGTGTCCTACTTCTGGTGTACACTTTAGTAATAGCAGGGGGCCATCACAATGGCTTCCAGTGTTTGGAGGACAGTGTCTGTGTTCTGTTGGCTGTGGCTAGTACCATGCATCCATGTACATGTTTGTGCAGTGCATATGTGTACGATGCGACAGTCATGCAGTTATTTCCCATTGGCATGGGTGCAGTGAAGTCATCCACCCTTGTTTTTATGACTGCAATACAAACCACAAAGAGCCAGCAAAATTGACTTCAAGAAAAATTTGTATTCATAAATACATACAGCAGACAAACCGGTTTCGGCTGGACAGACACAGCCTTCCTCAGTGTATAAAAGCACCACACAAAAAACATGCTGTTTAAATATTGTAAAGCCATTTCCCATTGGTTGAACATTCATAAATATTCATTAAGTCCAGGTGGGAATAAACCCCCTAACTTGATGATCCACTTTTTTTCTTTATTATTTAAGATATTATGCCACTCAGTTTTATTCAATCGATTCCCATGAATAACATCAATAACCATAAAAGTAAACTCCGCAGTGGGATGCATTAAATAGTGTTTATACAAAGCATTTGTTATTTTTTTATGTTTAATATTGCTCATATGTTCTGAAATCCATGTTCTTAGTGGGCGAGACGTCTGCCCAATATAAAATGCTCCACAATGGCAAGTAGCAAGGTAAACAACCCAATCATTGCTACAGTTGGCAAAAAAGCCTAAATCATAAACCCTGGAGCAATTTCTACTAGAGAAAGCCTTAGATGTAGTCACATGTTTACAATTTGAACAATGACCACATGGAAAACATCCATATAAGGCTTTACCTGACAATGTAGTCTGTTTGTGTAAAGAATGTTTGCTATTACAATGCTTATAATGATTAAAATAGGACTTCAAATTTTTTCCATTTCTGTATGAAAAAGTACATCTATCCGGAATGAAATTGGCAATATTGTGATCAGATTGGAGAATATTCCAATTCCTATGAACACTATCAAGCAAGCAATTGGTGTTACGAGCATAAGTAGTAACAAATCTAAGTGTAGTTGATGTAGCAGCAGTGTTGTTTCTGTATTGAAGTAAATCTGACCTTTCCATATAATGTACCTGGTTTTTGGCCATTGTAATATTGCCATCTTTGTATCCTCTTTGTTTGAACCTGTCAGTTAAGTCCCTTTCATTCAAACAAAACGTATGTGGCTTGGAACAGATACGTTTGGCCCTTATGAACTGAGATTTAGGAATGTTCCTAGTGATATGTGGTGGATGGTAGCTGGAAGCATGCAGAACTGAATTATATTGAGGGAACTTTCTATACATTTCACTATCCAAAGTGCCATCAGGTAACTTATGTATAAGAACATCCAAAAATGTAATGTTCTTTTGGTCATGATGTTCAGTGAATGTCAGACCCCATTCATTGTTATTAAGATATAAAACAAAATCAGCAAGTCCAGATTCGCCAAACCAACCACACATCATCTAGGTAACGCTCCATATGTCCATGTCAGGTAGAAAATGTTTCTGGAGACGTCATAAATGATTATAGACTCTACATAAGCCATGAAAAGGTCATATATGGGGCAAAGATGCCCCATAGCTGTACCTTTTTGCCAGAAACACAGATCTTTATAATAAAATACATTACATGTAAGAACATATCGGGCCATGTCAATCAAAAAGGAATTGAACAGTGGAGAATACAATTTGGCAACATCTAACCAATGTGCCAAGGCTTTCAATCCTGCCTGGTGTGGTATATTCGTGTAAAGTGCACTCACATCTAATGTGCATAGAAACCAATCAGCCTCAAGTTGTGTATCTGATATTATTTGCAGAAAGTTAGTGGTGTCCTTTAACCTAGATCTAATAAATGGTAATAGAGGTTTTAAATACTTGGTCAGAAACATAGACAGTGGCTCTGTAACATAGCCCCTACCAGATACTATGGGTCTGCCTGGAGGATTAGTAGCATTCTTATGGATTTTAGGCAAAAAATAGATGTATTGTGCACGGGAATCCACTATAGACAGATGTTGAAAAGTTTCATTATTAATAATTGCCCGATCCTTGGCATCAACAAGAAAACATTTTATACATTTGACAAATCTTGAAGTAGGATCAACAGACATATAAGAATAGTATCTGGTATCAAAAAGCTGTCTCTGAGACTCCCTATCATAATCTGTCCAGTTTTGCACAACCACAGCCCCACCTTTATCAGCTGTAGTAATAACAATATCCTTATTATCCTGTAAATCACATATTGCCTGTCTCTCAATAAAGGATACATCATTATATTTAACAGCAGCATCAGAACTGAAGTAGTGTAGATCTTTGAGCACACTATTTAAAAACAGATGGACTGTGTCATGCATAGGTGGTACAAAACTGGATTTATGGTAGATAAATTTACCATGATCCACATTATAACCAGAATCACCAAAAAATAGTTTAAGATTAAGCAATCTGCAAAAATTGACTACATCTTGAGCAAGTGCATCTTCAGAAATCATAAACCCAGGTATAAAACTGAGACCTTTATTCAGTATAGAAATGTGTATGGAGGATAGAACAAAATTAGACAAATTCAACACATTATTAGATTCTACATCATTCAGTTTTTCAGAGCCATTGCTAGTAGGCCTTGAATATTTTGAACCTTTCCGATGTTTGCATCCCCCCCGTCTACGTTTAGTTCTAAAGGGACGACCCCAGGTGTTCTTTTGGGAGAGGGACCGATGCTGCCAGGGATTAGTATCTGTGCCAGACGATGTATCATCATAAGATGAGGTGGTCTCATTATAGTTTTACGTAAAATAGACCTAGGTCTTTCATAGTAGAAGCTGGAGGGTTATTAAACCTCACATGCTTAGTCTGATGCAAAATGGATTCCCAGAAATAGTCTTCCTGGTCCCTATGGAATTTCTTCATTTTTCTGGATTTCAATTCAGCATCATAGTTTTTAAGATCAACTGCTACCTTATTCAGTCTAACTTCAAATGAGGGTTCCTTTTCAAACACCTTAAGTTTGTCCGCTAGAGCAGTAATACCTGTAAGTCCCCTATCAATTGCCCTATTGTGAAAATTTAGTAATTCAATGACAAAAGCCATAGTGGCTTCCTGTTGTATTTTGGACCAATTTTGGTCAGTTCATCATCCATACCATTGACATGTGGGACCATTTAATACGTAATCCCTAGGGTGATGTTAGCAGTCTGATATGCCCTAAAGAGCTTGCTGTGCCATACATTAGCACGCAATTGTCTGTTGCTTGTTTAAGTCATCAATCAAAACTTGACAAGATGACTCCAAACTGCTAGATTCAATGGGTTCAATATTCCCATTATTATTGTTGGATAAACCAAATGCCCCTAGGTCATCCTTATCTGCAACCAAACCCGAAATAAGGTTTGATAGATCCATGCTAGTAACCAAGATTTGGAAAAATATAAACTGTCAATATTGGTATCAAAACTGAACCAAGACAGTCCAATCAGAATAGTCTCTATATAGATAGCTGTCAATAATGGTTATTTGTAAAAAAGAACCACGACAACTATAAACAACAATGGACAATAACAGCAAAAGAAAACACCAAAAATGGTGTATGATAGCTGCGTCCACAGCAATTCTAGAAAAAGCCAAAGGTCCACATACAAATTAGTACAAATCAGCCAAATATGTGATATTAGGAAACATTACCAGGATTAAGGCAGGAGCGGACAAAAAGTTGAAACACAATATATACTGAATTGAGATCCAAATACCCCTATCCAAATAGAGATAAGAGGATAAACCCCAATGGGACCAAAACAGACAATAATCTACTTAAAGTGATAAAGAAAAGATGGACACTTAGAAAAGTATAGCATGTGTGTTATGATTTGCCTGGTGTAGTCATACACTCAAGCACCCTAAATTGCAGTATGCATATATATTAAACATACCCAAGCATAACACCATATGCTAATACTAAATGGCAAATGCTGAATATAAAAATAATAATGTTAAATACTAGAATAATGTTCCATACCTATTATTATGTTAAACCAAATGAATTTGGTAATATGTACAAAATGTGAGAACTGTGTAGAACTACAATTGGGACCCCTGAAACAATTTGTAAACCCTAATCATAAATGTACATACCAATCATTACAAAAACAGTACCTAACTGTGAATAGAACAATGAACAACCTATGTCCATGAATAGTAATGACCTAAGACCCAAAATATCAACAGTATATGCCATATAACTGTCCTATAACAAATAGTTATAATTATTACCTTGAAAAATCAAAATCTAACATATTGGAGAATCCGAACACCAAAGCTGACATACCAACTCAACATACCCAAGTGTAGAAAAATTGCCAGACTGCTAAATTAACAACCCAAATGCACATGTAACTATATCTGCAATGAGAAATAGGTTCTGGAATAAATGTTAATAAAAGACCCCACATATATACTATATGAAGAATTGGTTACATGTTGGTATAAATCAAAAATATGATACCAAAACATTGCCTAAAATGATAAACATGCATACTCAAAAAGAATTAGTAAACCAAAACTGTATATAGTACAGAATAATCGTAAATGTTTAGTTACAAAAAGATATTCCAACACTTGCTCAAAACAGAACCAGCAAAATACTTGAAACGCTCAAGATGGCTCCCAACTTTACTTTATGACTGCAATGTCAGCATTGGAGAGGTTTTGCAAGGTAGTCATGTTTATGGGGGGTGTGGTTGAGATGTTGAGCTCCATGTTGATTACATCATGTATGGATCTGACCAGGAAAGGATTGACAACTGTGGTTGAGCAACAGTCCCATATATAAGTAATCAACAAGTCAAGGTTGTTGCATCCTGTACTGGGGGTCAGTATAAGCTGGTCCAGGGCATTGGAACAGATGAATTCCATGAAGTGTTAGGCCAGTGTACTGGTACTTGACTACTTTCCCCAGGTGACGGAGGGGTAGTTGAAGTCTCCTACTATGTCAGTGTTGGGTTAGACCTTCATAGATGCCGGGGTGTTGAGGAATGTGCATTGACAGTCTAGAGACATAGCTGAGGACCAATAGCAGGCTATGCTGTGGATTGCACTATTCCCCAAAGTCAGTTTTACTGGAAGTACCTCTAATGCATTATGCTGGGATACTAGTCTGGAGGTGTGCATATCCATTATGGATATGGAGACAACACCACCTGTGGAGGTTTGTTCCATGTTTTGGCACTGACAGCTGTGGAATGCATCATAGCCTGTTAGTGCAGGGCTGCTGTCTGCTGCTGTGAACCACCTCCCCTTTACAGTACAAATGTCAATCTCCTCCACTCTGAGGAGTGCTTTGAATGACTGCATCTTGACAGTTAGATGTCTACTGTTGAGCAGCATGACCCTCAGACTGCATACATGTCTAGCTATTAAATTTGATTTGGAGCACTGCCTAATAAGGCACTATAGGGGTGGCAAGACACTTACCTTGTACCTGCAAACCCAGGGCTGACAGATTTAGGATATTTCTGGCAAAGCATTGAGGTCTTTCAATCATGTTATCACAAGCAGAGAGATACTGGATCCCCCTGAGAATGACACACAACACATAAGCCAATGTTGCAGTCAATTATCTGTTGATAGTACTGCAGCATCATTCTGGGTGACAGCAGTATACTGCTCAGGACTACTGTCACACCTGCCTGGACCACATAATATGAGTGTTCAACCATATATCTTGACATGTAGTCCAAGGAAGTGTGTTGCAGCTCATTCACACCTACATGAATGATGACAGAGTGATACTTGTAGCTGTTGTGGAGTGGCCTGACTGGGTGTGGCATGTGTTTAATGCTGGCATGTGATAGACAGTTGGCTGTTACCTCCTCCATAAGCATCATAGAGAGTGGGACATCTGTGTGCCACAAATCTGAGTCACCCATGATCACTGTGTTGTGCAAAGTGGCCAGCCTTAGAAGCTTAGATTGAGGGACACACTGTGTAGGTGACATATGTGTCCTTTGTCATGTGCTATGTCATGGTGTCTGAGTGGGTGTCTGCCTTGCTGGTCTGTGCTGTTTGTGTAAATGTCCATTGAGTGCCTCTGTGAAGGTGAATGTGTGGCTTTTCAGTGTATGTCAGGGCTGTCATAGTGGGTGTTGTGGCAAGCTATGTGGCCCACAGGGTGTGGTGCAGGTGTTAATCTCATCCTCCTGACCAGTTAGTTTAGTCTTTGCTGGAAAGTGCATATTTCCACATTTGGTGATATAGGGGTAACTCTCACTGGTCTGAGTGTTTGGAATTTAGTGGAGAGGGTTGTCTGTGTACATGAGGCAGTTGCAACAGTGCCTCAGAATGGGAAAGTGCATCAGATTAATGGGTGAAAGCACAGAAAACCACACTTCAATCATGCCAGGAGGGGTGATCATAAGTAATAAGTACTGAGGCTAATTCCATGATGAACGAGTACTGCTGATGGCTCCCAGGTGTGATACACTTATTGATACAATAACCTGTTGATGTGCAAAGCAATAATACTATTTCAAGTGCAAGATGTATGGGAGAAACTGAAGGCAGACTTTCTGCCACCTGTAATACTTTACCTTAGCTGTGCAGTTATCAGCATCTTTGGCCAGTCATAAATTTAGTAAGCTCTGTAGTGCATGAAGTAATTGCGTAACACTATAGTACAAATGACTGGATAAGCAGGGGTTCTAATCTCAATGCTGGCAAGTGTGTGTGTGTGTGTGTGTGTGTGTGTGTGTGTGTGTGTGTGTGTGTGTGTGTGTGTGTCTGTGTGTCTTTGTGTGTGGGGGGATGATTTACATTGTGGGTTATACCATTTTGACTTGTGTACCACCTTTTACACTTCCCCTCACTCCAATTTAGTAGTCCAGTTGATGTCATTCACCTTACAAGTACCTTTGAACAAGTTGAAATTGTGTAAATTCTGTGGCGCGTCTGATAACTGCATCACACTATAGTAGAAATAGCTAGATAGGCAGGAGTTCTGATTCCAATACTGGCAAGTGTGTGTGTATCAAATACTGGGTGGCTTATACCATTTTGATTTGTGTACCACCCTTTACACTTTCCCCACACTACTTTACTAGTGCTGTTGCTGTCATTCACCTTAGAAGTACCTTTGGACAATGTGAAATTGTGTCAGCTACGTGGTGCTTCTGCTAACTGCATAATACAAATAACGACATAGGCAGGAGTTCTAGTCTCAATAGTGGCAACTGTTTGTGTGTGTGGGAGAATCATGTATTATGAAGGTTATAGTATTTTAAGTTGTGTACCACCATACTCATCCTAATTTAGTAGTCCTGATGATGTCATTCACCTTACAAGTACCTTTGAATGAGGTGAAATTGCATAAGCTCTGTAGTGCATCTGATAACTGCATAATACTATAGTAGATATAAATAGATAGGAGTTCTAATCTCAATACTGGTGTGTGTGTGTTTGTGGGTGTGTGTGTGTGTGTGTGTGTGTGTGTGTGTGTGTGTGTGTGTGTGTGTGTGTGTGTGTGTGTGTGTATCATATTATGTGTGGCTGATACTATTTTGATATTTGTACCATACATGGCAAGTGACCACCTCCTGATGCCATTACTTTGTATAGTGTTGCAATGACATCTATCTCACATGCAGCATGTGAAACCATTGTACAGGCCATACCAGTCCTCTGTACAGATGTGTCTGGAACATCCAGATGTTTGGAACCAATTAGTGTTCTGTCTGCCTTAACAATGCCTATGTATATGATATAGTTGCCAAATAGGCTACAGTGAGTGTACGGGCACATATGGCAGCATCAGGTATCATACCTGAATGAAACATACTGATACAATGGCTGCTACCCGCATGCTTGTCCAGTCTTGTAGGTGCAATACTTGAGTACAGATGCTTGGTTTTACAAGTGAATTGTTCATGTCATGAGTCACCTTAAAGGCTGGGAAAGGTGTGAACTGACATATTGTGGTCTCACTCAGTATATATCAGAAATAAATGGCATCTTAACAGGTGTGTGTATACATTTTATATCCACTGTATAGCAGTAATATTTTACACATGTCCCTACATTAGTCAGTTTGTCCAACACATTTTGCTGGTGTCTGTCCATACATCTTGCACTGACAGGTTGTGAGGTATGCTACAGGAATGTTATATTCTCTTCAGATAGGCCCCTGTGGTGACCACTGTAATGCAATACAATAAACCCCACCACAAGTGAACATGCACATAAAGCAATATGGTTATTAGTCATAGTTGTGTGCATGGTTACTTGTATGCCCCCCACATGCTTGGGGTATTCCCAAAGCAAAACTAAACAATTCCATACTCACCAGCTTCAGGCTGCTGTCCCATATGCAGACCAGAGTGGCCTATGTAGTTGTGGGAGAGAGGTATTGTCAGCAGACTCATTTGTAAACCTGGTAAAGGATGGATGCAGCATGTCTGCACATTTACAGTACAACATCCAATACTACACAATATGCTGTCCTTCACCATAGATTTACACTTTTGTGCATTAGAAATCCCCATCCACAACTGCAATCTGAACTGGCACATGCATTTAGATACTGTAGAGATACAGTCTACTAATCCCCAGTGGGACATTACCTGCACAATCCTTTTCCATTGTGTGGGTGCCATCCACCTCCAGCAAGTGGGGCTTTGTACCCTGGTATTGTACTGTGATGGGTGGCCCAAGCTTGGCAAGGAGATCCTCATTTGGTGTCAGTGGGGGCTGCATGGCTGGGCTCCCACCTGTGGTTGTTGGGTCCCTGGTCATGGCAGCAGCCTTTTGCCAAGCATGGTGTATGAGGATGGTGGCATGATACTGCACCTGCTCATATGTATGTGTGTGCAGGCACACCTAATTTACCCTGTGGACAGGGTCATCCCACAGGGTGGTACTCTCCAGCAGATGTTGCTGGCTAGAGCCCAAAAGTACTGCGTGGTTCTGTATTATGACTTCCATTATCATGTTTCATTCCACTGGTGAAAAGGTCTCTTGACAGTGATGTGACATTGCACCTGGTAGACACTAACAGGTAAACACATCACAGGACCCCATACATTTGGCAACAGTATGTCCAATACCAGCACATGTACCTTGAATACCAGTAGCCAACACTCACAACCATACCAGTAGCCACCACTCACAACCACACCATACCCCTGTAATCTATCAGCACAGTATCAGCTTGCATTGAACTCCTGGTCCTGATGAGTCATATTGCCCACAGTGAGGGCAAGTTGTTTGCATATTCCCTCATTCCTCATTCAGGTCTGTGTAAATGGATGACATTAGCCATCTTCCATGCGGATGGTGTGTGGATGGTGCTGTGGCTTGGTGTGACTACAGTGTGTAATGCAGCTGGGAGCACATGCTGAGTTAGCGTAGGATGCAGACAGGGATGATATGACATTCCACGGGTACTTACATTTCTTGTCTTTCAGTAGGTGATATGTACCTGCTCACTGGTGATAACGAGGGGGTGTGGGTGCAGTACATATCCACCTATAGTGATGCTGAGCTTGGGGGGATGTTTGCACTAACCCTATCTGCATCAGGTTCCCTGTAGCTATGTTGTGTGTGTATATGATCTGATTGGCCACCATTACAGGTTGGGTTGGTGTGTTGCCTCCAAGATTGCAGACATATGGGAAGATGGCTTTGTGATTGTCCCTGGTGGATGTCTGTACTTATAGTTGGCCTTACAGTAATCCACCTGTGACCTTATATGCATGTTCAGACAATGGCTGACTTGATGCCAGGTTGGTTCATGCCCCTACTTTGCCCTATGCAGCCACTATAGGGACCAAGTCTGTGTTTTTTGTATTGCTGCTATCCAGCAAAGGGGATTACTCTATGTTGGTGGAGGCAGGTAAAGACAAGTAAGGTATTGTTGAGTCCATACAGCCATGTATGTGTCCAATCAGTTGTTTGTATTGGGCATGGCCACAAAGTCATAACACAGTTGGACATCTCTCCTATTTAGTAGTGATAATCATACTTATTGTACTAACCATGGCTGCGTCAGATCAATGCAACAACCAGTAGCTGTAGAAATGTCACTTTTTTGGGTGCACAGTAACTAAGATTACATGTGGCTACGGCATGTACAGCTGTTTTAACTGACATTTTGCATCCCATGTCTGTTTTCATGAGGTGGAGACATGCACCTACTCATGCTGACATGTGCATAGCTAATACCTCACATACATGTCTGTTCTATGTCAGTATGGCACACTAAATTTACACTCTTGCTGTGCCGTCATCCCTCTCAACCTGTTGCAGCAGGACATCTGTTGGATGCCATGCATACATGGGTGCAATGGGACAAAATCAGTGACAGTGTCTCAATATTGCTGTAACATACTTGAGTCATTAAATAGCACTGTAGCCTTTGCACTGACAGGCATCCACTGGAGGATGTCCAACAGTCATATAGCAGGAAGAGAGGGGAAAGGCTAGGAGGGTGGTATTGAGGGTAAGAATTGCTAATGTTGGCAGTATAAGTGGTATAGGGACCAGACTGGCTGCTATGATGGCCAGGGGATGGTTGATATATTGTGTGTGTGTGTGTGCATGGGATCACATGGAAGGGGATTATGGCTAGGTGTATGGTAGGCAGGTCACAATTGTGCTATCAAGGTGTGGACTAGAGGTGGAAGGGGGTAAGGCTTCTGCTGAAGGAACTGTATGCCAAGAGTGTTTTTGGAGGATGGCATATGTGTCTGAGTGACGTTTCTGAAGCTGTAAGCTGATGGTGTAATGATGACTGTAGTTAGTGCATAAGCTATGCAAATTGGTTGTGCGATGGATGAGAAAGAGAAATGTGACATCAGTTGGATGACGTGGTGATGACTGTACCCTAGGGTGACAGACTGGCCATTGCAGCAGATGTCAATGGGCATGTTGGTGAAGGGAACACAGGGGATAGGGGCTTGATGGGTATGTATGGTGTTAAAAGGAGTGGAGACAGTGAGTTGGTAGTGGATTTTGCAAAAAGGATGGACATGGCTGTGGTGAATATGCACTATAACACGAGGGCTGAGCATAGGGTGGCATACACGAGTGGAGTAAGATGCACACAGGTAGAATATATCCAATGTAGGATTGTCAGTTTGAAGGAGATTGGAGACTGTAAATTGGTGACAGGGGAAAGTGTATTTAGGCAGCAGAGAAAGTTGGTATGTGAGATGATGTTGGTGATCGAGATGAGGAGGAGTGTGGGGGAAGCACCAAGGATCAAATGGTGTGAATTGGAAAAGTGTGCTTGTGAGATGGAGTTCAGGGAATAGTTCAGACAGGCACTGAGTGGCAGTGACAATCTAACAAATATCTGGTTAAGTACAGCAGAGCTGGTAAGGGAGAAAGCTAGATGGGTCTTGGGTGACATGTGAATGGAGGAAGCAGTACAAAGACACCTGTTGTGGACTGAGGAAGTACTAGACAGTATACAGAGACAGAGGTTGGGGAAGAAGGAGTGGGACTGTCAGAGAGATGAGGAAAGTAGGCAGGAGTATGAGGAGATGATGTGCATGACAAAGAGAGAGGTGGCAAAGGCTGAGGATGGGCATATGAAGAGTTCAATGACAGGTTGGACACTAAGGAGGGATGAAAGGAATTGTACCGATTAACTGGAAAGATACACTGAGCTAGAAAGGATGTGCAGCAGATAAGGATGATAAAGGATGATGAGACATACGTACTCACAAGCAAGGAGAGTGTGTTGAGCACATGGACAGTGTACTTTGAGAGGCTGATGAATGAAGAGAATGAGACAGAGAAAGTTGGATGATGTGGGTATCGTGATTCAGGAAGTGCAATGGCTTAACAAGGTGGATGTAAGGATAGCTATGAACAGGATGAATATTGGCAAGCCTGTTGGTCCATATTACACACCTGTGGAAGCATGGGGTTGTTCAGGGGAAATGGCAATGATGTGTTAGCCAGACTGTTTACTGATAACTTGGGAAGTGTGAGGTTGCATGAGAAGTGAAGAGAAAGTCCTTGGGTACGGTGTTAAGAGTGAGACTTGATGAGCAGAGCTGTGATAACTACAGAGGGATAACATTTACCAGTCACAGCATGAAGTTATGGGTAAGAGCAGTGGCGGCTGGTGACTTCAAATCACAGGGGGGCTGCAGGAGACAGCTGAATGGGTGGGGTCAAGGGGGTGTGGTCAACCAGAAAGGGGAGGAGCTATGCACAAAACCACATGATAAAAGTAAAAAATGAAAAGCAAACAAGAAACAAGCTCAAGATACATTGTTTAAAGGATTACTGTACAGGTTATGGACCACACATGATTGGCATTCTGTTTAGTTTACGGGTAAAGTCTGTAGAGATGACTGGAAGTCTCCAACAAGTGTAATGAGCTTTAAAAAAATAATGGAATCTGTCCTTTACCCAAAGGCTTATACATTATCTAGTCAAGTATTCTCTGCATGGCAACAACAGAAAGGCTTTCAATGTTGGCAATTCTTTAACAGTATGCTTATTAAAGCTTACTTGCATCTTACGCTGCCCTGGGTGGCAAACCATCATTATGAAAGTCCAATCAAGACAAAAATAAGTGTAGAAGAATAAAAATATTTCAATGCATTGGCTGCATGACAGCTTACTTAATATCTAGATGGAAACAAAAGGTTGTGAGGCATGAAAAAATAAATTACTTTTTAAATACATTACTGGAATGCCAGTCAAAATCAAGTATAAGAAAAACCAGAAGCACTCAACTCAAACCACTTCTCCTTGCACTGCAGTTCTAATTATAATATATTCAGCTTTATTAAAGTACCAGGTAACATGGCCCCACTTGTAAAAATGTTTCTTATCCAAAAAGACCTGCTGCCTGACAACTTGTTTCATGGGGAAAACATGATAAAAGTAAAAATGAAAAGCAAACAAGAAACAAGCTCAAGATACATTGCTTAAAGGATTACTGTACAGGTTATGGACCACACATGATTGGCATTCTGTTTAGTTTACGGGTAAAGTCTGTAGAGATGACTGGAAGTCTCCAACAAGTGTAATGAGCTTTTAAAATAATGGAATCCTGTCCTTTAATACCCAAGGCTTATACATTATCTAGTCAAGTATTCTCTGCATGGCAACAACAGAAAGGCTTTCAATGTTGGCAATTCTTTAACAGTATGCTTATTAAAGCTTACTTGCATCTTACAATCTCAGACAAGCTTACCTTATGGTCATTAAAGCATTGCTACTTAAACACAGAGCAACAGGCACTTTGAGTAATAAGCATAAATCTGAGTAATAAGCATAAATCAACAGTACAAAAATATGACAGAAACCAGACCATTCTGCAAAATCAAGGACAGATGAAAAGCCACTGTAGTATTTATGCAGTGTGTCCTCCCCATCCAAGGTAGATACAACTACTCCTTGCCTTGCTTGGACACATCCAGAGTCACTACATGGGGGAGTGGGGTGCAACAAGCATGTCACAATTTGAAATCTCACTGGCTGACTGTGATGGCCCTGACACATTTGTCATATATACCTCTCAACCTCAAGAGCAAGAAATGTGGACAAAGCCATACACAGAAGTGGGACAAAGGCCCAAAAATAAGGAACATTTTTAAATATTGCTCTAATAAACTTAGAAAGATAATAGAATAGGTCTTGCATTAGTATGAATTTTCTGAAGGGTATAAAATCTGAAACTCAAATGTCTGTCATTTTCTAACTTCAGTCTTTAGTGATTTGTCACTAATTTGCCAAAAAACACAATTTTATGAAAAATGGACCAAAAATGTGATGCAAAAATATAAAATAGACACACAATACAGCTGCTACCTGTCAAAGAAGGGACACTTTAATATTAGTACTGCTACCTTGAGCAGCTGACAAAATAAAAGAATCTACATGCATTTCAAGTAATCTATAACTTTGATTATTACAGTTATTTCTTAATTGTAAACCCTCCATGTGTTCTTCCAAAATTGCTATTTTGCGGAGAGATTATTAGGGGGAAGAGCAACATTTTGAGCCAAAAATTGGAGACAGTTGAGAGGTTGGCTATGCCTAATTCTATAAAGCAATTTATTTGCATGTACCTCTCAACCTGTTAATGCAGTAAATCTGAACAAGGCCAAATATATTGGGGGCACATATAAACAGTACTAAAATTGCTCTTGTATAAATTGAGACAGTTGATAGAACAGCACTTACTTTAACATGCATTTTCTGAAGGTTATGAAGTCTGAAACTTATTAATTAGTGGCTTAATACCTAAATGATTTGCCAGAAAACTACAAATTTTATGAAGAACAAACCAAAATAAGAAGCAAAATCTATTCATTCTTTGAAAATCTGGACAGTTGGGAGGTATAGTTCAGCTGGGCCTGTCTGAGTTTGCTGCCCTTCCCCCCTGACAAAATAATGGTTGAATGGAGCCTCTGCAGCCATTCCAATGAACCATTACTTGGCTATTTCACTCCATTTACCATAAACACTAATGTGCATACTGCTTTACTTCTATGATGAGTTGGACTTCATTTGAAAGTTTTATTTTGTATTTTACAGCACAAACACTAAGTCATCTGTTAAACAAAGCAATGCAGTCTCACAATGAAAACTTAGCATTAAAACTTCTCTGCCATTGAAACTCACATTCATTGAAACAGCATTGAAACCCACATTCAAAGAAAATACATTTTGCCAGTGGCAGATAAAGATTAATTTTGGGCTGTTTTCAAATCATAGGCCCCTTGCATATGAAACATACATGTGCTCTTTGATACACCTTCCTCATTGTACTAAAATTATATTCCTTGTACAATACAGTACACTTGTTAGAGGGTGTTTTAAATTTGTTTTGAACATTTTTCCAGTAAGCAATGAAACAAACCATATGGCATAATGGCAAAACTGCCCAGTTGAGAACATTTATCATAAAAAAGTCTACTCAGACTTCCACAGTCCACCATTATTAGTAAATATACACAATTCTACAGTCCACCATTATTAGTAAATATGCACAATTCCACAGTCCACCATTATTAGTAAATATGCAGAATTCTACAGTCCACCATTATCAGTAAATATGCACAATTCTACAGTCCACCTTTATCAGTAAATATGCACAATTCTACAGTCCATTATCAGTAAATATGCACAATCTCTGAAGTAAGTCATCTAAATAATTCCACATTAAAGAAATATGTAACTAATGAAGCAGTTGCTGCTAGCAATCACCTTTATATTTCATGGTTTCATCGAAAAATAAAGTGTCTGTTGCCCCCCAGGAATAAATTGCCCATATTACATTAAAAAATGATAAGCTAGTAATAATATTGCAAGAGAAAATGGATGGCAACCTGATAACAGACTTATAGTTAGTATCTTCACCAAGGAGAACATTCTCGGTACGGCAGCATCCACCCCTTGTGGGAGTAGAACCCACAGCCTTCTGCATCAAAAGCAAATACACAACCTGTTGTGCTATAGTATTAACTAGGCAAAGCACTAAACTTATATTCCTGCAGCTCTCAGCTCCTTGTAAAATCTACTCAATACTCAACTGCATCTCAACTTTGCAGCTCAAGAAAACTGGAAAAAGCCAAAATGTATTGGGGGGGGGGGTCAAAAACCAGGGACACATTAAACATTGCTTTATTTATTTATTTTATTTATTTTATTTATTTTACATTTGTTGACCGGGAAAGTCCGACTAGGTTCCACAGAGCCTGTTTTCAGCGGAGGCCCGGGGAGAAATTCTCCAGATGCATGTCTTTGGAATGATTTGCTTGTATAATCTTGGAAAGTTGCTAGAATAAAATGTTGTGTTGCCACCATACATTTTACTGCCAAGGTCCCTGAGCAAAAAACAGTCAGAGTAACATATCACTACGCCACATCAGCTGCTTTGTAAAAGAGAGGAAGACTGAAACTTAAATGGCTATCATTTAGTGAATTCAGTTCTCACCATAGCTGTCAACCTCTTAGTACAAAACACCTGGACAAACCCAGTAATGAGGGAATACAGCCCTCAAACATATTCAGTGAATTCAGTTCTTGCCATAGCTGTCAACCTTAGCACAAAAACCTGGACAAAGCCAATAATGGGGGAATACAGTCCCAAAAATAGGGACAAATTTAAAATATTCATCTTATAAACTTAGAAAATTGCTAGAAAAAAAGGTTGTGCTACTATGTATTCTGAAGAACATGAAGTTTGAAATTCAAATCCCGGTCAATTTTACTGCTAGAGACCCAGGGATTAATACTCCAGACACGTCTTTGTAAAGTGACAGGGCACCAGAGCAAATCCACAAAAACACAGGGAGGAGATGCAGACTCCACACAGAAGGCACCCCAACCAAGAATCAAACCAGAAAACCTATAGCTGTGAGACAACGATACTACCACTGCACCATCAAATATGCAAGGAGTTAAGCATTCAGAAACCTGAAGTCTGAAATTCAAATGCCTGTCAATTTTACTGCTGACAGAACAAAAACAATTTTCAGCAGAGGCGCAGGGATTAATACTGCAGACACGTCTTTGTAAAATGACAGGGCACCAGAGCAAATCCACACAAACACAGGGAGGAGATGCAGACTCCACACAGAAGGCACCCCAACCAAGAATCAAACCAGAAAACTTATAGCTGTGAGGCAACGATAGTACCACTGCACCATCAAATATGCAAGAAATTAAACATTCAGAAACCTAAAGTCTGAAATTCAAATGCCTGTCAATTTTACTGCTGACAGAACAAAAACAATTTTCAGCAGAGACACAGGGATTAATATTGCAGACACGTCTTTGTAAAATGGCAGGGCACCAGAGCAAATCCACACAAACACTGGGAGGAGATGCAGACTCCACACAGAAGCCACCCCAACCAAGAATCAAACCAGAAAACCTATAGCTGTGAGGCAACAATACTACCACTGCACCATCAAATATGCAAGGAATTAAACATTCAGAAACCCTTAAGTCTGAAATTCAAATGCCTGTCAATTTTATTTAACATTTTTTAATCAGGACAGTCTGACTTGGAACAAAAAAACTATTTTCAGCAGAGGCCCAGGAAGAAATAATGCAAACATGTCTTTGTAACATGGGAGGACACAAAAGCAAACCCACACAAACACAGGGAGAAGATACAGACCCCACAAAGAAGGAACCCCAGCCAAGAATCAAACCTGAGAACTTGCAGCTGTGAGGCAACAATGCTACCAGTGCACCATCAAATAAAAACAAACCCATACAAACACAGGGAGAATATAACAGACCCCACAAAGAAGGAACCCCAGCCAAGAATCAAACCTGAGAACCTGCAGCTGTGAGGCAACAATGCTACCAGTGCAACATCAAATAAAAGCAAACCCACACAAACAAGGAACCCCAGCCAAGAATCAAACCTGAGAACCTGCAGCTGTGAGGCAACAATGCTACTACTACACCATCAAATATCAAGCATTGCAACATTTACAAACCACAGATATTATGAGGAACAGATCAGATTGAATATGAGGCAAAAATCTGCATTTTTTTACAAATGGTGGTGGGTAGGGAACTCAAGTCTTTAACACCTGCATACAGGGTACAGGGTTCAAGCCTGAGGTATTCCCTACCACACCACCATGAGCACCTGGGGCATTTTCACACACACACACACACCCTTCTATCAAGTATACAAGCAGCAAGTACCAAATAAGCACCATACACAACAATTCAATCATGTAAAACGTAAAAAGCACCATACACTTACCTGTCCATTCTCCAAAACGTAAAAAGCACCATACACAACAATTCAATCAGGTAAAACGTAAAAAGCACCATACACTTACCTGTCTGTTCTCCATAATATCCATCCAGCTAACGTACATCCTGCCCGCGCAATATTCCAAAGACCCGCGAGATCCCTGAAAGCAAAACTCCTTCCCGACGAGACTGTTGTAATCCCTGACTGCTGCTGTTGCAGTCCGGACCCGACACATTATCCCAGCGAGTCTGTGCACTTTAAAAGTGCACAGACGTCTCCTTGTGTTCCCTATGGGGACTGCCGGACTGCCTGGAGCATGAGCATAGACCGACAGTAGTCGGGACTACTGCGCATGCGCGAAGTCCGCGAAATTTTAAAAAGTTTTTTTTTTCTATTTTTTATTTCTTTTGAGGGGGCTGCAGTCCAGCAGTCCAATAGCATGGGCCGCCCCTGGGTAAGAGTAGTGCTAGCTAGGTTACACAGGGAGGTGTGGAGTACTGGTCAACAGTATGGTGTCATGCGTGGAAAGGGCACTACTTATGTGATGTTTGCGCTGAGACTGTTACTGGTGGAATACAGAGAAGGTCAGGAGTTGCTCTGTGTCTCTCTGAACTTACAGAAAGCATATGACAGGGTGTCTAGACAGGAGTTGTGGTTTTGTATGATGAAGTCATGAGTGGAAGAGATATATGTAAGAGTGGTGCAGAATATATACAAGGGTGGTGTGACAGCATTAAAGTCTGTATTGGGATTGACGGATATGTTTAAGGTGGAGGTGGGATGACATTAAGGATCAGCTGTGGCCCCTTTTTGATTTACAATGGTGATGGACAGGTTGCCAGACAAGATCATATGGGAGTCCCCATTGACTATGTTGTATGCAGACGACATTGTGATCTGTATTGAGAGTAGGGAACAGCTTTTGGAGACCCTGGAGAGGTGGGCATATGCTCTAGAGAGGAGATGGATGAAGGTCAGCAGCACTAGGACAGAATATCTGTGTGTGAATGAGAGGGAGGATAGCAGAATGTTGAGGATGCATGGAGTACAGTTGGCAAAGGTGGATGTGTTCAAATGATTGGGATCAACATTTCATACTAATGAGGACTATGGAGGACAGGTGTAGAAGAGAGCACAGGCAGGATGGAGAGAGTGGAGAAGAGTGTCAGGAGTGATATGTGACAGACGAGTACATGTAAATGTGATATGTAAGGTCTACAAAAGATTAGTACGACCACCTGTGTTATATGGGTTGGAGATAGTGACATTGAGGAAAAAAACAGGGGTCAGAGCTGCACATGGTAAAGTTACAGATGTTATGGTTTGCACTGCTCAGGCCATGTTGGACGGATATGAGACAGTGTTGGAGAGGCAGCATTACATCAGTTTGGACATGTGCTGATGAGGAGTGCTGAGTATATTTTGAAAAGGATGGTAAGGATGTAGCTGCCAGGTAAGAGGAAGAGAGGAAGGCATCAGATAAGGTTTCTGGATGTGGTGAGAGAGGACATGCAGCTGGTTGGTGTGAGAAACCAAGATTCTGAGGACATGCAGAAATGGCAACAGATGATCCACTGTAGCAATCCCAAATGGGAAAAGCCAGCAAACAATGAAGGGGAGATGTTGTAATGTCAGTCTTCACAGATTTGGCAAGGATTTGACTGATGTAACACAACTCTATGGGTAAATGACTACAAATATGAGCCACACATATGGTCAGTGTGCAGAACACTGGAGAATTGAATTGTATGAGCTCAGTATATCACATGTAGTTAAACGCACATCTGCAGCAGTACTTTACTCTGCACATGCTTTGTATAGTTGTCTTACATTTCTACGACAAAATGTGTATCATAGTTATATGCACAGGTAACATATGGATATGTACAATATCCTAGTAGCTGGCCTAGTTACTACAGATAGAGCCACATGCTATGGCCATCAGTGCTGTTCAGCACTACATCAGTACAGCAAGTCTTGTTGAGACATATGTGTTCAAACCCCTATTTTCCATTATTACAGAACACATACTGCATTCAGTTACATGCTTACTTGTTTCACATACCTTTTTTTCTGGATATTTCACAGATATATCCTTTCTACTTTTTTTCTCACACTACTTTATATTTGCACTGATGGAATGTCTATGACAGAGGTGGTTTGAATAGATGGCAGCTTGTCTTTTGTAGGTAATGCTCATGACCATGTGATGGCCTGAGCACCAACTAGTGTTCCCCAGTCGCTGATTACATGCAGGTCAGCTGTGTAGTTATTTCAATAGCCACCGTCATGGCAACACACTCCTATAACTGAGTACTCCATGTGGGCATTGGCCCTTTCCCTTATCTGTGAGGCAGAAATCCTGGAGGTGTGTAAGCTAATACTTCTTAGAACAAGACCTGTGGAGGCAAGCCAACTAAATGGTGGTGAAGCTTCTACACATAGGGGCAGAATGTGAGCATTGATGTTATATGTTTTGAATACTGCTTGTTTAACAGGGGTTGTCTGAACATGCTACTTCTGCATGGGTTTCAGTCTGAAAAAATTCTGTGTCTGCATAGCTGTCAACTGTAGAGCTATCCAGATAATGGTCAGAGGTTTGCCTGTTATGTTTGGTCTGTTCCCCAGACAGGTGTTGTCCTTGGCAAATCAGTAGCATACTCTGGTGATTGCACTCAGTGCATGCCAACATCCATTTGCGTTTCAGACTGTATATCCCTCAGAAAAGATATGTTACAACAAACCCTGTAACAGCAGCAATCTTCTCAGTGTATAACAGCAATATTTCAAGTATGGCCATGTTTTTGGACCTCAGTCCTGAATTATGTCAGGCTTGGTACAGATGCCATTCAGTAGAAGGTTGAAAGGTAGGGTCTACCTTTATTTTGTTCTGTCATTCCTGCTGAGGGGAAAGGGTGGACAACATGTGGGACTCTGTACATTCAAGAGGTTAGCGTATGGCGAATGCTCTTAGATGCCCTTGTAACATATTTTATGTGGAGAAAAGTAACAACTGTTTTAAAACTAGGCTGTTAGAACATGTGAGACATATTACTGATGAGAAATAAGACAGTTCTATAGCTGTACATTCCAATAATTCTCACAATGGGGGTAGAAGCCATGAAAGAAGATTTATGTACATAATTGGTTTAAATTCTTAAATGTAATACTTTATCACATTGGGGTTGAATGTGTAGTGTAATTGGAGGCTGTGTATATACATGTAATAAAGTGTAGTGGGTTACAAGGTATCGCTTTGGAAAAAGTCTGTTTCTCAGGTTGGCCAAACAGTCATAAAAGAAAAATTGCTATGTACAGAATCAATGTATGTTTTTAAATGTGATACTTTATCCCCTAGAGGGTTGACTGAGGAGTGTAATTGAAAGCTGTGTATTTAAATGTACTTAAGTGTTAATTGCTTCTTCTAATTAAGGCAAATATTTCTTGTAATGTGTTACTCCTTGAATGCTTTGGCCAAGACATCAGAGTAAAATGAGCTTGTGCGAATTATTGGCTGATTGTATCTTTGTTTACTATCTTCACTCACTGTAGTTGTGTTGCTAAGAGGTCACTGTATATGTCTGGCCATTGTGTATAGGCTATCATGGTTTTGTAGCAGCATACTGTTCACTTATGGACTGGGGGGGCAGATGTGAGTGTCATGGGTCCTTTCGTTTCCAACTGTGCATGCTGCCCCAGTTATGGGTGGTCTATCAACAGCATGTTTGTATGGACATTTAGAGACATGTATGCATATATATATATATATATATATATATATATATATATATATTATTTATTTATACACATACGCACACACACACACACACACACACACACACATATATATATATATATATATATATATATATATATATATATATATATATATATATATACACATATGGATCTAGGACATATACTCAAATGTGCAAATCACCAAATGTGAAATTAACAGACATATATCAACGAAAACCAATATACATGAAGACACAAATGATAGAAACCCAGATAACTGAAACCAATGGTAATATGTTTAGTGGTTAGTTTCACTTTAAATAGCATTCTGCAGGCTGTGTGTAGAGAACAGAATAGGGTTGATGAGATCCACTGTAAGATGTCTGCTGTTTGTCCACCTATTCCAAAGAAGAGAAGTATAGACAAGAGCAGTTCCAGGTACTTTTTGAAAATAAAGATGAATATACGTCATTGCAGTTTGTGAAAGCTATTGCTAATCTTCTATAAATCTAAAAGGGAAGACTAATACCGGAACTGTTAATTTATGCATGATGACAGTTATTTATGTGTTAATACTACATAATACAGGACATGAGTTTCAAGGATTACAGTTGGTTTGTTGATAATGGGTTTCTGAATAATGGGAATTATATCATGTTTATAGTGCACTGTCAATGTTCACTGTGGTGTTCCTGCACTTATCTGCCATTCTGTTGTTTTCGGTTACTTGTGACTCAGGAAATTGCCTTTTCATGCATATTGGTTTTCGGTGGTATATGTCCATTAATTTCACGTTTGGTGATTTGCACATTCGAGTATATGTCCTAGATCCATATATATATATATATATATATATATATATATATATATATATATATATATATATATATAGACAGCGGTCACCTTCAAATATATATATATATAAGTAAAAAGCACATAAAGTCCAAAAATGCAGGCATAAGACAGCGGTCACCTTCAAATATCAGAAAACAGATTTTAATTCTGGAACCAGTGAGCGCTTTCACCTGAAGGCTTTATCAAACTTCAACGCACACTCACAAACATTACACATTTAAATACAGTGTAAAAACATCTGATAGGTCAGCGCATTAAGACGTGAACATTATGTAAAATGACACACGCTGGCTAAATATATAAACATTACAAACCAACTACAGACTTAAAAACACATATATCTGTACTGAAATATATCTATACTAAAATGTTATAATAGTGTATATAATAACATTTGTACTACTAATAAAAATGCTTTTAAATACAAATATATATTCTCTAAAAACATTTAAAATGCTCGAATTAACCTCATGTAAAGCAAAAAACTTTTCAGTAATAACTGGATAACCTAAACTAATACATCAATAAACATGGATAAGTCAAAAGACCTTGTCATATATATATATATGCACGTCAGTATTTCTTGGTAATATATCTGTATATTGTTGTACATACATTTGTATCTCCACACATATCTATCGATATATGTAAATATTTTTTCTTCATGTATATATTTGTAGTTCATCATTCCTGATTGCACAGTGTGTCTTTCCTATTGTAAACTGACTGTACTGCATGATATGTTGTAAAAAACATCCAAACATTTCACAGCTAAGATGGCCTAGTGATAAATTGCTGTGACTATATTGTATAGCATCCCAGGCTCAGCACTGAGCACCACTGATTATTTTTTTGCTGGCCAGAAGAAGGGCTGCTGGATACAGGGTGATTAAGGCACTTTTAAGCAGTTGTAAGTGGGTTTGCGTGGGTTTGTGCAGCACTAAGCGGCGCTAAAACACGATTAAACTAATAGGCGCTTAAACTGTGTAGGCTTCACTTACCGACGCTTACCAGTGTGTAGATATGCTTAGCAGAGCTAACTACTGGGTATCATTCACATTTAAGCAATGTGTAAACCTGTTAAGAATAGCTCAGCCCTGGTAACCATTGCTCACATTCCAGTTTCATAAAATAGCAGAGTAATGCCATCATGTAATAAGTTTAATTTCCTGTACATAACATGCTTTTATGTGCTCTCATTACAGTAGAAAGGGGTGTGACTATACTGTACAGGACACTTGGGTATACATGGGTAGTATCACATGTTTTTTATTTATTATTTTGTATACATGAGTAGTGTCACATGTTATATGCACTCACACTTGCATGGCACACCGTCTACAGTACACTGGTTGATGAATATGATTCCACACATATGGTATTATGAAATTAGTACTGTCGACACTGCTTTTCCATGTAAAATTAGATTGCCTATTGTAGTACTCCAACTGTGCACCTCTGCATGCAGAGCTGGGGCTCTGAGTTCTACACTATCTTGTTCTTGATGTCTCAGAAGTATGTTTTTATGTATCTCCTATTGGATATTAATATAATATTATTATATTAACTGTAGATTACTATGTTTTTTGCCCATGTCATTGAGGACTGCTGGCATACATTTCAGTTTCAGAATTCTATACTTCAGGACATTCATCCTAACGTATAACATGGAATTTGTTGTTGGTATGCACTTTCACACTGGTGTCTGATTTTTGGTGCTCCAACATCCCTGTAGTGCCTGACATTCCAAAGGGGGATGACAACACATTCATTGACATTGAGCTTAAGGCCATGACTCTGACACCAGTCATTGGTCTCAGTGAGGCCTTTCTGTAGGATGTCAACATCAACTGAGTAGTTAATAGCTCCCAACTTGCAATCGTCTGCAAACATTGTCAGCCAGAGTCCCTTCATGTTGGCATGGACTTCAGAGAAGTTGATACCAAACAGGAGAGGACCCAGTACCGAACCCTGTGGAACTCCACGCATGACTGGTCGGCATTCTGACTTGGGATCAGCTACTTTCACACTGTGAGTTCAATCTGTGAGACAGTTTGCAACCCACTTACTGCTGTAGGGGTTGATGCATAGCTTAGTGAGATTATCCATGATCCCTGAGTGGGGAATGTTATCAAAGAGCTTGGCCAGATTGAGGTAGGCTGTATGAACCATCTTGCCTTCATCCACAGCTCCGGTGACTGACTCAAAGAAGTTGACCTGGCTGATTAAACAGGCATGATCTACCCTTCACAAAAGCAAACTGTGTGGGATCCTGAGTCTGGAGATTCCTATATCCCTGTTTTTTAGGTCCATGATGATGCATTCCATAGCTTTGCATGACAGCCTTGTCAGGCTAATGGGGTGATACTTCCCCGGGTCTGCAGCCGCTCCTCCTGTGTGGAGAGGATAACTGTAGCAGTGCACCCATCAGTAGGCACAAAGCCTGAGGTGAGGCTATGATTGAACAGGGCATACAGGTGAGGTGCCAGTTCACTCTGTAGTTCATGAAGAAGACAGCCAGGGATATTGCCAGGTCCAATAGAAGCTGTATTCTTGGCTTTGGGCAGTGGTGTGTTAACCAAAGCAGCAGTACTACTGGGTGCCTGGCAGTGTACTGGTATTGTGATTGGTCCTTTGGGGGTGGGGAGAGGGGTAAAGTTGCCACTGAATCTGTGTGCCTGTATATTGGCAATATCTGTTGCATCTGTATAGGAGTTAACATTGTGCAATAGCTCAGAGCACATATTGGTATTGCCATGGAGATTCTTTACACAAATATAAGAGGCATTGTGGATGTCTTTACTATGTGCTGCAATTCTGTTTTCACAGCTAGCTTTAGAGTATTTGATGAGGAATCTAATCTCTTTGTTGAGGATGGTAAGGGTTTTTTTTCCAGTCTTGGGACTTCACTTTATTCCATATCAGTTTACTCCTTCTGTTGTAGAGTTTTTTGGGCAGGGGACCACCAGACTGGCATCCTTTTTCTGGAGGGGAGTGTCTTGGTTCTGTTGTGTATGGTGAAAAACATGCATTTCTGGACGTGTTTGTATTGCATTTGTGTGTGTTTGAATGTCATGCATCTAGTATCTATTTGCATTGGTGCCGTGAAGTTAGCCACCTCTGTTCTTTGTAGGCCAAAGTTAGCTTTGGAAAGGTTTTTCTTTGTGGTTACCTTTTTCAGGAGGGTGGGATGAATGTGGATTTCTAAGGTGATAACACTGTGTTCAGATATAACCTTGGTGGAGTTGACTATTGGTGTACAGCAACAGTCACCCATGTTAGTACTGACTAGGGCAATGATGTTGCTACCTGTAGTGGGTGTAGAAATGAGCTGGTCCAGGTCAATGGAATGAATGCATTCCAGGCAACATTGGGCAAGTGCATTGATACATGGGTAGCTTTCACAGTTAATGGAGGAGTAGTTGAGGTCAACCATTATGATAGTGTTAGGTTGGACAGTAATATTCTCCAGGGCACTTAGGAATGTGGGGTTTGTCTCTTGGGACATAGCTGGGAACCTATAACAGGCTACAACTTGAATTGCTGTCTTCCTCTATGTTAGCTACACCTGCAGAATCTCTGAAGCATTATGTTGGGCTACCAGTGTGGATGTGTGCACAACCTTTTTAAATAAGGAGTGCTTTGAGTGAGTGCCTTTTGAGATTTAACCTTCTAGTGTTTAGCAACATGACCCTCAGATTGCATTTGTTTGTAGCTGTTATATATTTATGTATATTTATGTGTGTATGTATATATATATATATATATATATATATATATATATATATATATATATATATATATATATATATATATTAATGTATATATTTATATATGTGTATGTATGTATTTATATACTTTTCTATATATGTGTCTATGTATACATGTATATATTTTACAAATATATCTCTACAGATATATTTTGTGTCTATATTTGTCTACACACACACATCACCATACAAAAATACATGTCTATATAGAAAACCTGACTGATTCTATAGAATCTTTTCCCTACTGTTGAATGACTCTACTGACTGATATGTTTGGAAAAGCATTAGCTTTTTGCAGAGCTCACATGGTGTAGTGGTATGTTGCTCTGACTGTGGTATACAGGGCCCTGGGCCCAAGACTTAGTAGGACTGATACTTTTGTTGCAAGGCAGAATAGTTGCTGCTAGAGACAGAGGGATAAGGGCAATATTTGACAGAGGTCCCTACTTTGGGCTCATTGACCCCCATTTTGACATCCTTTGGACAGATTTGTTATGGTAAGAGGTTTGGGGTATGAATCTGATGTGCATCTCCAATACAAATATATGTAAATATATATATATATATATATATATATATATATATATATATATATATATATATATACACATATATATGGGTCACCTTCATTTGCCCGACAGTTCATTTGACTGAAACCTATTTGCCTGACACTCATTTGCCTGACAAGTAGTACCTGCAGGCAAATAAAAGGGCTATATCCTTTTCCCCAGTGTAGTGCAAGCCTGGAGTTAGTATATATAGTTGGGGGTGTGGGGGCATAGCTCCCCACACTGGGGGAAGTGGGGGCAGAGCCCCCCACCTAGTTTGATTGAAATTCTCTGTTTTTTTGCTGTATATTGTTCAGTAAAACTAAACTAGGTGGGGGGATCCACCCCACACCCACCAGTGTGGGAGGCTATGTCCCCCACACCCCCCTAACTATATATATATATATATATATATATATATATATATATATATATATATATATATATATATATATATATATATATATATATATATATATACTAACTCCAGGGTCGCACTACAATGGTGAAAGGTATATATCCCTTTTATTTGCCTGTAAGTACTACTTGTCAGGCAAGTGAGTGCCAGGCAAATGAGTTTCAGTGAAATGAACATTCGAGCAAATGAAGGTGACTCATACATATATATATATATATATATATATATATATATATATAAAATATGTGTATATATATATATATATATATATATATATATATATATATATATATATATATATATATATATATATATATATATATATATATATATATATATATATATATATATATATATATATATATATATATATATATATATATATATATATATAGATAGATATAGATATGTCTAATGGGTCCACTTTGTAATTTCGAAATACTGAAATCTCGAATTTCAGTATTTCGGAACCACAAAGCCGAAAACCAAACCATAACTCACAATTTCGAAAACATACAACCACGAAATTCAAATTCCCGCACTTACGCTACACATGCAGTACACACATAAACATTCACAAAACTCCCCCACACAATCAAACAAATTCATCTAAACTACATATAAGCAAGTGCACCCCCCTACTTATATATTCTAATTCCAAGACCGCACAAACAGAAACACAAATGAAACTCACACACACACACACATCTTACAGTTCCTCAAACACACACATAACAGTCACAACACACACTTACACACACTAAACCCCTAACCAACATACTTACACACACAAACTTACCAAAATTAAACCCAAACATCCAAATACCACACCACCGGAAGCAGAAATTCAAAATATCCATGCTTTGGTATTTTGAATTTCATGCTTCTGCCGGTTCCGGAAATGTGAGTATGCAGCTTTGTAAGTTCAAAATACTGAAATTCGAGATTTCAGTATTTCGAAATTACACAGTGGACCCATTTATATATGTATATATTTATATATATGTATATATATATATATATATATATATATATATATATATATATATATACATTTTTTATGTACATATATATATCTGTATGTACTGATTTACTTTTCTATCTATACCTGTATTTCTAAATGCGTTTATTTCATATGTATATCTCTACATATATTATGTATTTATTTGTCCACATGTATATCCATCTCCATACACATATACATTTTTGTGTGTATATATATATATATATATATCTATATATAGATATATATATATATATAGATAGATAGATAGATATACATATATGCATACATTACAGAATCTTTTCCCTACTGTTAAATGACTCTACTGAATGAAATGTTTGAAAGACATTATGCATATCTACAGTACAGAATGCTTAGTGGTAAATTGCTATGGTATGAAGGATCCTAGGTTCAAGACTTGCAAGGGCTGATTATTTTGCTGCTGGACAAAACAAGGGCTGCTGGTTACAGAGTGATTAATGCACTTGTAAGCAGTTGTAAGTGGGTTTTCGTGGGTTTGCATGGAGCTAAGTGAAGCTAAGCAACGCTTACATCAGCTTACTTCAGCTTAGCTTTGCTTACGTCTGCTTAAACCCATTCTAATTATAAATAAAGAAAAGAAAAAGGGGGACAGGAAAGTAGTGAAATGGGGCAAGCAGGTGGAAAAACAAGATGAGAGGCAGCTAGGGATGTGCAGGATGGGTGTAAGAAAGGACCATAGCTCTGTATTTCCTCAACAGCAACAGCTGATATGACTGTGGGCAATTTGGAATATAGGGCCTCACACCCCACAGGGAGGGTTGTAGGTGATATACAATAATAATAATTAGTCAGGTAGATTGAGTAAAGGGACCATGTCTCTGGGTGAAATGAAGAGCTATGTACGGGACATAATTTTGTTTGGGACAGATGCTCTTTTTTTTTCAAGGTGAGAGTGGGATGTTGGGGAAGGAGTGTAGGTAAGTGTGGGTAGGAACGTTTGGTAGGAGAGGTTGTATATGACAGACAAGACACACATGACAGCAGACAGGGGTGGTGTGTGACACATGTGGGGGAGAAACCTTGGATGGGGAGGGTATTTGGGAACTGAATGCCCAAGAGCCCCCTAGATGGTAGTAGTGGGACTGATGTCCCCACCCAATGGCAGTCACTGCTACTCCTTCATGGCCCAAAAGTGGCTATTCTGTGGGCTGAGCTGGAGGGGCTGGCTGACCCTCAAGCTGTGTCAGTCTGCCCTCCACCTCTCACAATCATTCATCCAGCTTCGACTGGAGGACACAGTGCACCATGCCACGGACCTATTGCCAGGTGACAAGATCCTCACTGCATCCACGTGCAGGGCGAGGATGAGCCCTGTCCCCTGCAGCGGTTCCACCTGAGGGTGGAGCAGAACCTGCAGATGAGGGAGGTCCAGGTTGGGTCCCAGACATGCTGGGACCGGTGCCTCAGCCAGGTGGGGTGGGAGGGGTGGATCCACCTGAATCGGCTTTCCCGAACACGCTATGGAGTGAGAATTAACAAGATGTATTGATTAGTCATGAACAAAACATTTCAACATTAGTTTAAACAGCATGCATGGGGGTTACAGTGACCCAGAACAATGGAATTGTAACAGTGGCATGGCAAACAGAACACATGCAGAAATGGAATGACAGTCAGGATTGCAACAGCATGCTGGTTATATTTATGGCAACAGGCCAACAGCAATGGTTATTGAACAAGATATGTTAGTATGCACACAGTTTCAAATATAATAACCAAAATGTAACAAAGGTCCCAACAGTAATTTTGGTAACAACATACCCATATTACATTTTGTGCAATTACTGGAGCAGATGAGTGCTGGGGAAGAGAAAATAATTCCATTAACAACTGCATTCAGTGATACTTCTCAGTACACTACTGTTCAATACTCTACAGTTCTGCCCTCCCTTAACCTCTACCTGGGCCATGGAGCTACTACAGCACATACACACCTGTACATATGTGCACCTGGAGAACTATGGGGCGAGGTATAACAACTCTACGTACCTAAGTATAGGGGACTCATACCTGTCGTACTTACTGGTACAAGTAACAATGTGTTCCCTGTCCTGCTGTTCTGTAAGTGTGCTTTGGACATACTTGAACTGTGATGTTATCTGGGTGCAGGTTTCTTGGCAACAGGGGAAACTATCCATGACAGTGTGACACTTGAGAGGCTTGTATTGGCCAGACTGCATAGTGTAGATGGCTAGCCTGCTACTATTTTTAGGACTGGGGCTGCTCAACAGAACATTTGTACACATTTCATACATATACCCATCATACAGCTTCTGAAAATATTTCTTTACCTGTGGGGAAAATATCTGTCACAATAGATTAGTATTTCTACCAATATTCAAGTTTACAGCTGTAGAACTAGAAAGACATATTAGTAGCAGTCCCTGGATGACACTTTAATAAAACATACTTCAATTTAGAATCAAGTCAACACACTCTACTTTTGCAGTCTGCACCTGTTAGTGTCTCACACAATCCTGTACATTCAGGACTACATTCAGCTGAAATGCAAAGGTTAACACAAGGCAATGCTGTCAGGAACACAGTACAACACATTACTGAAGAGAATAGTCTTTTGCGTTTTGTCTTTTATTTCAGGTCTACATTCTGAACTGCGCAGACAAACAGTACTAAATCACTTCACCTCAGTTACTGCATGCTGCAGCAGCTACACAATTGTACTTCTCAGATACAAGACAAATGAAAGACAACAGTTTGCGGTAGTCAGCTTTATTATTTTTGACATACTTTCTGTAACTTAGAAATCCACAGTTAGTATTACTGCATGATCTGCACAGGGGGACTGCTTCTCATTTGTAACTGTTAACAGTCGTCCTGACACAGCAGTTTCTTAGCAGGTACTTTCAGACAGCCTAATACATATCCTACTCTTCCCCTCCTCATTTGTACCTTGTTTGCTACAAAGCTCTGTATTACACAGCAGCTGGCACTACTGAGCTCTAACACTGGCAGCATGACACATGCATTTATTCAGTACAGTTAGAGCACAATTCTATATACAGACAGCACTACCTTTACTATTTATGATTTATTACAGCAGATATTATGAATATTTCTGTACTCACCAAACTTGTTGCACAGTCGGACCAAGCTCTGTGCATGGGTATCAATGTTCGCAACCCTCTCAGCGGCAGCTGTATGGGGAAAGAAAACACATTAAGCACACCTGTACAATAACATATACAATTTTTAAATAATTATTTACAAATACATAGACTGGATACTTATAAACTTCTGGGACCTCGTCCACTTGTGCCTCTTGGATCCACTCGGCCAAGAGCTCACACTTCCTATGCTTTAGGTCATCATAGTGATGACGTGCCTGCTCACCAGTTTGTGGAATGCCACTGGCACTGGTGAGATCATATGCCAGATGGTCCCAGGCCTCCGATTTGTACTGGGAGCCTTGGTATGGGCCCTGCAGCCGTCTAGCTTCATGGTCTTTGATAAGGGGTTCAACCATGACCCTGGACTCCTAGATGGCCCAGCATTGCACGTGAAGGTGAACACCCTCTCCTATGCCTAACATTGTTGCTGCCCTGATCAGACTCAAAGAGATATGGCTGTATTCCCATCTGTGATAGCCATAGATGAGGGTAAGGTGGTTCACCCAGCTTATCTAGATCTTGCCAAGGCTTTCTACACCATCCCCCATTCTGCAATTATAGATAAGCTCACTAAACTAGGTATAAATCCCTATGTCACAAGGTGGGTTGCCAACTGGCTCATGGACAGAACCCACACTGTGAAAGTAGAAGACTCCAAATCCACCTTTAGACCAGTGACAAGTGGAATACCACAGGGTTTAGTCCTGGGTTCTCTCCTGTTTGGTATCTACTTCTCTGAAGTACAAGCTAAAACAGAAGGTCTTTGGCTAACAAGGTTTACAGATAACTGCAAACTAGGAGCCATAATCAAAACTCCTAACGATGTGGACATACTACAAAAGGGCCTCAGTGAGACAGATGCATGGTGTCAAAGCCATGGCCTTAAGCTCAGTCCAAAAAGTGTATTGTCATCCCCTTTGGTAAAAACTCTGTACACATGAACGACCACATAAGTGGTAGTCTACTTAATGCCAAAAGTGTGATAAGAGACCTTGGGACACAGGTGGACAGTTATCTCTCCTTTGATAATCAAATCACCACAGTGGTTAGGAAATCCTTCTACATGACTCACCTCATCACAAAAGGTTTCTCATCCAGAAAAAAGAGGTCATTGTTCTCCTCTACTCATCACTCATTAGACCCATTATAGAGTACAATGCCCCTTTTGGAATGTACCTCACAAGACATCTACAACAACTGGAAAGGCCACAGAAATACCTCACAAAGAGGATTACTGGCCTCAAACAGATGCCCTATGCAGACCATCTCAAAAAACTCCAGCTTCACTCCGTCACATATCGCCTACTCAGAGGAGATCTCTGCCTAACATACAAAGCTATGTCAAACCCAGAACTGTTGGACATGCTCCACTTAAATAAGTCCCAATCCCTCCAAGCTACATACTTTAGGGACCTAAATCTTGTCACCACAATAAAGAGGACATGCTGGAGGGATAGATTCTTGTCCCAGAGACTTCCCATACTCTGGAACAGCCTATCTATCTATGTCAAACAGAGCTCCTCATTAGCACTCTTTAAGAAAAAATCTTGATGATTGGATAGGAAATAGGAAATTCACCCCAGGGATCACTTCGGTGGCTCTGCTTGACAGGGGCGCAGGAAAATAATTTTCTTGGGTGGCGAAAGCCAGGGTACCTTTTTGGCTAGGCTTATATAGGCCCTAGGGCTAATAGCCTAGTACCTACCTATGAACCTATGAACATACTACACCTAAAGAAATCCCAATCCCTCTGAGCTACACGTTCTAGGGACCTAAACCTTGTCACCACAATAAAAAGGACATGCTGGAGGGATAGATTCCTGTCCCAGAGACTTTCTATACTCTGGAACAAGCTACCCATCTGTCAAGCAAAGTTCCTTATTAGCACTCTTCAAGAAAAATCTTGATGAGTGGATGGGAAATAGGAATGACACCCTGGGGATCACTTCTGTGGCTTTGCTTGACAGGGGCACAGGAAATTAACTTTTTTGGGTGGCATAAGCCAGGGAACCTTGTTGGCTAGGCTTACGTAGGCCCTTGGCCTAGTACCTACCTATGAACCTATTAACCTATGTGCTTTTTAAATAAGGCCATTTACCCGCACCTTTCTGTGATTGGCCGATTTGCAAATATCCTAAGCTATGCTTAGCTCCACGCAAATCCACTTAGCAAGGCTTAAACCAGCTAAGCAAAGCTTACAGTTGCTAAGGATTGCTTATATTTTCATGCTTAAGCAATCCTTAGCTAGTTTCAGCAGAGCTACAGCCAGCTTAGCTGGCCGCAAACAATTATTTAAAAAGATAAATAGAAACATTTTTTATATTTCCATATGGCATTTTCCCGGCCCTACACTACCATACGTGAGGCATATGACTTACAAATATCATTTCAATTAATAAAAATTAATTTACAACTGCTTCCACACATAAAATACATTAGCCAAAACTTTGATTTGAACCGTGCATGGCCTATCTGCTAAACTAGAACTCTAACCACTATACTACATCAGCATCAAGGATTTCTCTTTCATAATTCTATTTGACTCTCAAACAGCATTTAAGCTGGGCTGAGCAAAGAGCCGTGGCGCGCAAACTGCTGCTCTTTGCTTAAACTTTCTTTTTTATTGTAAAAAAACATAAAGAAGAATTTTTAAATTATTACATATATTTATCAGCAGATTGCAGGCATGTGGGGCAGGGATCTGGCCATTCCAGGAACAGTCATGTACTGTGAGGGCTACTTCTTAGGGATTGTGTGCTTACTTTTTTTTTCTTATTTCAGTGTCCATGGACACTGACATGCTCAGTTTTACATTTCAGTGTCTGCGGACTGAAATAATGTATAATATTAGAGCCAGGCTCTAATATTATGCTACTTCTTTGTTTGAAATTGCAGTACGGCACTTTCTGAGTGCAGGAGGCATGTTTAAGTGTCAGTGCAGCACTTATATATGTCCCCTGCACTCATTCATGGATTGTGTAGGTGTAGGAATACAGCAGTGTACCCTCATTAATATGTAGGTCCTGCTGCTCTTGTATTTCTACATGGAACAGGATTCTTGCACAGACTGTTCATGAATCTGTGGGTATGTGTGGTTATCAAGATTCAGTTCAACCATTTTCTTAGTTTTCCTCAGCAATTTTCAGAATTTTGTTCTTAGTTCCTTAGGCCTATTATTATGCATGCTGGGTGACTTCCTAAATGTCAACTATAATTTCTTCTTCTTTCTGCTATACTCTTCCAAATGTGGTGTCTACCATGCACTTCTCTGTGTTTTTACAATTACCACCAAGGGATCCAAAACCTGCCCTTTAGCCGTTTTTATTAACATATCTTTAAAACCTTTTATAAATCAGATCCCCCACAGTCTTAAAAATTCATGTAACTTCTTGAAAAATACACTGAATACATTATGGGATGAAAACCTTACATTCTTGATAATAGATGTAGTAGATCTGTTTGGGAATATGACCCACAAACAGGGTTTGACCTGGTTTAGGGAAGCATTAATTACCCGTCATTTGTACTGATCCCGTTAGACTAACTCTTATAGTTGAAATGATGGAGATATTTTTAAATAATAATTTCATTGTTCATTGAAGTTGAATAGTTTAAGCAGCTAGAGGTTGTGGCTGTAGTTACATATGTACCCAACTTTGATAATGCAGTAATGTGGAGGTGAGAAAGTTTAAACATTTTGAATTGACCATTTATGAATTGTTGGATTAGGTACTATAGGTTTTTGGATGATATATGCATTTTTTGCAAAGACTCAGTAGTTAATTTACAAACTTTTATAAAATATATAAAAAAGTTCAACAGACATTTTAAGATTTACCCATTCCCATATGCTGGATAAGATGAACTATCTGATATCTCCTTATTTAGGATTCATGGGGGATTCAAGTCAAATATTTGGAGGAAGCCAACATTTTCCATTTCTTATTTGAATCGTACTACTTGTCATCCTGCAATAAAACAAATAATTTGGTTAGTGGACGAATGGTCATGTAAGGCAGAATGATATCTGGTGACACATGGTTTGAAATTGACTTTGATTATTTATGTGAGATGTTTAAACAAAAACATTATCCTGAAGATTTGTTACTAAAACTGAAGGCTGTAGTGATGCAACACCATAAAGGGAAGTTTAGACTGATCTTGGCTAACAGTGATAACCTTAACAAGGTGACCATTGATGACCAAACCAAATAACATGGTTACGAGAAGGTAATAGTTTAACAGTTTAGTGGAAGTTCAAGTACTTTAAAAGGCATTATTATTAGGAATTGGAACATTTTTTTAAAGTGGATACTCACATGAGTGAACAGGTGGGTAACCACTTGGCTTTGGTGGTATGAATTAAAAAAATGAATTTGAGAAGATGAAAAATAAAAGGGGCAGGGTGGGGTTAAGGCAAGTGTGCTAACTCTGTAGATATATTTTAGATGGTGAAATTATTTCTGTGGCATACAAAGGTCAGGATATGAGTATAAAGACAGGAGTGAATTGTTGTACAATAGTAGTGGTATACATTGCTATATGTCAGGACTGTTTAGGATTGTGTGTTGAGAAAACGTAATGTCTTCTTAAAAACAGGATATATGAACACCTGTGATGGAAGCAAATTTAATACCAAAACATGCATTGTGTATGCATACCCTTTTATTTAGGCCACAGGAAAAGATGAAATTTAAATTTGCAGTTCTAGGTAAAATTTTGAAGGATCGGGGAAGGGAGCAAGGGAAAACTGTTTTAAGTATAGAGAATTAGTCTGCAACTTTAGTCAAATGCTGTGGATGAATCTGGTCTAAATGACCATATATCAGTGACTAGTGTTCTTAAGTTATGTATAGTCAAGCTGTAGAAATGATATTATAGGAGGTTTTGCATATTTTATATATTCTGTGTGATTCAAGCATGATGGTTTGCTTCCTATTATATAAGATTTTGGTGCTGTTAGGGATGATGTCATGTACTATGAAGGAAAAAAATTCTGATGCTGTGTGTGTGTGTGTGTGTGTGTGTGTGTGTGTGTGTGTGTGTGTGTGTGTGTGTGTGTGTATACATATATATATATATATGTATATATATATATATATATATATATATATATATATATATATATATATATATATATATATATATATATATATATATATATATATATGTATATTTAATATAATGGATTTTATTACTTGATTTAAACCATTATTATAGATTTCTTAGCTATAGCTTTAGAATATTAATACAATTACTTTACAATTTATGTACTGCTTAATATGACAGTTTTTAATAAACTTATAAATATATATATATATATATATATATATATATATATATATATATATATATATATATATATAAAATATATAAAACAAAAAAGAAGGTACACATGATCGTACATTACTGGTGCACGGAGTGTAACCACATAAACCACCAACAATATCTCCAAAACCAAATACATAAGAAAACTAAATATTTAACAATATTCTAATACATGTGTATGCTAAATTATGCACATAGTAGCATACACATATATTAGAATATTGTTAAATATGTTTGTATATATCAGAATATTGGTATATATGTGTGCACAAGTGTGAGTATTAAGTATAAAAATTTGATTTTGGATACTGACTAGTCAGGAATATATGTGTGCATTTATATTCAAATTAGGTATAAGGTTCATATATTTAGTTTTCTTATGTATTTAGTTTTGGTGGTGGGAACAAAGCACCTATTTCAAACCACTAGTATTAATTAATTATTCTATTTTTATTTTCTGTTTGCGTTTGAATTTAGGTGATTATATCTTTAAAATTTGCTGCTTATTGTTTTTGGACTTTTGTATTTAAATCCGGGCTTTTGACCATTATGTCACACACTGATGATGCCTTTGGCGAAACCAGTCACCGGTCTGAGGTTGCAGATTGTGCTGCAATAAACTTCTCTAAATGGCAACTGTCTTTTTCTTTTTAGCTAAGTGCTGGAGATATTGTTGGTAGTATATATATATATATATATATATATATATATATATATATATATATATATACATATATATATATATATATATATTTGATTTAGACATGTGATTCACCGTGATAGCAGGGATTGATTTTTTTTTATATATAACTGGTGATGAATGATTTCAAACTCATGGTCTGATGAAATTGTAAGATTATGGGCAAAAGTACTTATCATGATGATTTTTTGACAATAAAGTAAATTTATTTATTTATTTATTCATTCATTCATTCATTCATTCAAACCTATTGCTATTCTGGAAACCTTTGTGAAAAAAGGGGAAATTTTTTTGGCCTGGAATAACAATGGGTTAATTTTCAACTTTACATTTTCTAATTGTAGATATAAGGTGAGAGAGACAATCTAGCCAGATTCCTTAATATTTAAAGTGTTAGTAGGTTCTATAGTAGTACTGCTGTGATGAATATCTGGTAATGTGCATGTATTTTTCTCAGTTTTCAATTCAGTATGTACCAAAAAGTATAGTTTTTGTTTTGCAATTTAAATAAAAGTTTTTATTGATCCCGTGAACTAGTAGCGATAAATCAGATTGTAGTTGTTACTGCAGTACTGAGAGGGACTGACTGGAGAGACACAGCACCATGTCATCTACACAAACAAAGATTGGAAGGTGGGGAAGATACAGGGCAGCTTGTTTATGTAGATGGAAAAAAGGAGTGGGGCAAGGAGAGATCATTGTGGAACATTTTTTTTCATTGTTGCTAAGGGGACGCATGAGGTCTGGGCCTTGATACTAAAGAAATTGTTTGATAAGTAACTCTTAAACCATGGCAGGGCATCAGAGCTGAGCCCTTTATCAAATAGGCTGTGCAATAGCATGTTGTGAATTATTAGATCAAGTGCCTTGGTATAATCAATGAAGATGGCTGCTGTAAGTTAATGGTTTTCATTTTTAGGAGGAGATTATGAGAGCTAATAATGCATTTTGGGTGCTCCATTCTGAACAAAATTATAGTTTGTTGAAGAGCATATTTCACTTACACATGTGTTGAGTAGTTTGGATGTGAATGTTTTCCCCTGGAATTTTACTAAGGATTGGAAGGATGGAGACTAGATGATAATGAGAGAGTTTGGTGCGGGTGGGATGTTTGAGGACTGGGTTTACAATAGCCAGCTTTCATACACTTGACATGGCGTTTATTGTTTGGCACAAGCTGGATATTTGCTGCAGTGGAGTTGTGATATATTTACTGCAGCAATACATTAACCTAAGGAGGATGCTATCTGTTCTTGGAGGACTGGCAACTTTCAGCTTTTCAAGTACTGTCTCTGGGTCTTTTATATTAATGGTTTTAAATAGAACTGGGGAATGTATGGGGAAGGGTCAGGAGTAGTGGGATAATATAAATTATGGGTTTGAACTGTAGGCACTTTATAAAATTACGAGAGAATTTTTGAGGAAGAGACTATAGGTGACGTGATGAAGTACTGTCTGATGTTTCTGCCTGTTAGACAGTTAAATATTTTCCAAAATTGTTCCAAGGATTAATTATGGATTTTTCTTTACTTCAAGAGCTGAAGTTGCCTAATTGTTTGTTTTGATAGGTTCTGAGTTATACAAATGTTTCTCTTGTGTCAGCATTTAGGTTAGTTTTCTAAGAATTTCAGACCTCATCTCTGGGTTATAAGAAATCTTTTAGTTCCTCTGTTAACCAGTCATTCTTTGGGGGGCTTATAAACTCTATATATTAGTATAAAATGCTTACAATGCAGATTTCTGAGGCTTTGGTTGAATGATTTTGTAGCAAAATTGACTTCATATACTTACAAAATCTTATATCAAGTAGTTTGGCTCCACAAAGGGTTTGATAACTTTTCCTAGTGACATTCAGGTAACCTCAGATACTGAAGTCAAAATAGATTATACTGAAAAAACTACACAAACTGGATCCCAATTAAGCACAGGGAAGAGACGGAAGTAGTAATAATGACTTGAGAGCACTTTGGCTTGATCTTACAGTGCCATTATATCTGTTGTTTACTAAGTCATAAAGATATGGGGAGATGCTTGAAGACTAGAAACATGCACTTATTAAACCTGTTTTTAAGTGAAAGGGAAACAAGACAAACCCAGTGTCATGCACACCATTAAGTCTACTTTCATGTTGTGGAAAAATAATAGAGAAGGTAAGATTGGATAAACTATTGTCAACTGGGACATGACACCATATATCAGCATGCATATGTTGAAAATAGTTCTATCACCACCTGTAACATGATGTTCTATAACAATATAATAAAAGCTATGAATGAACAATTGTGCTGTGTTGTAATTTATATAGATTTAACTACAGCATTTGATAGGGTCATACACAAAACACTGATCAATAAATTAAAACAGCTAGGAATTCATGTACTCTTGATAAGATGGATAGCTGCATGGCTTAGATATAGGACATGGCAAGTATACAGCAATTGGAGAGGAGAAGATCAAGGTTACAATCAGGCTGTCCCACAGGGCTCTATCCTAGGCCTATACTTCATTAGACTGTTATACAGTCTATATGCAGACAACCTGAAATTGGGTAAACTGATTACATGTGTTACAGATAAGGCATGCCTGCAAAATAACCTGACTAAATTGACCATTTAGGCACAGGAGAATAATATGCTGATAAATACATCAAAAACCAAACATATGAGACATGGGAGACATAAATTGAAAGGTGAATATTTAATACAACACACAGTGATTAAAACTCTAGATTAATTTAAGGACTAGGTGTATGGGGTAGATCCACTTTGATTTTTTTTTCTAATCACATCAGCCATTTAAGCTTACTACACAACCTCTCAAAATAAGTATCAGCATGACCTCCAAAAGTTCTGGCAATCCATCAATAACTTCCTAAAACCAGGACATATTACAACTCCAACCCTAACCACCCAAAATACCTCCGAATGCATTGCCTCTCAGTTCAACTCTTATTTCATTAACACCATCTTATCCCTGGTCCATTCCAAAAATATCACCCCTCTATCCCTGCCAACACAAACCTCAAATGATCTCAACTCTTTCTCTTTTAAACCTATCCAAACTAGCACCATTAAGAAGTTACTATCAAAACTAAAGCCCTCTGCCCTTGCTGCAGATCAACTTCCTAACAAATTTCTCAAAATAGCAGCAGGCATCATCTCTCTTCCAGTCTCAGTCTTAATCAGCCAGTCCATCTCTGAACAATATATCTCTAAATTGTGGAAAACATTGCTCATCATTCCTCTCCATAAAGGCAGTTCATCTACTGAACTTAACAACTATACACCCATAGCCATTCTTCCTCCCTATGCAAAAATTCTAGAAAAATGCATTCATGTTCAACTACTCAACTATCTAACTAACAGGTCACTATCCTCATTCCAGCATTGTTTTTCCCCAAAGCACAGCACCACCACTGTACTACTCATTTTACTTATACTATTAACCAACTCAGAAATACAGGACTCCAAGTATCCACTATATTTCTTGACATGTTTAAAGCATTTGACACTGTCTCACATCAATAACTCCTAGCCAAACTTGCAAACTTAAGCCTATCCACATCTATCTTGGTTTCAAAACTATTTAACAGACCATCAGCAGTCTGCAAAATAGCAAAATCAAATGTCTTCCCTCCTACCCTTCACCATAGGTGTACACAGGGATCAGTACTAGGCCCACTGCTTTTCTCAGTCTTCACACATGAGCTATTATCAGCCACACAAAGCACTACCATAATTCAATACCAGACGATTCCACCCTTATTTGCTCAGCCCAATCCAAACCTTCACTCCTTCACATAACCCAGACTGCCCTTAGTGACTTAGAAAAATATCTCTCCAACTATCAACTTATTCTCAATCCCAATAAAACTAAGCTAATGCTCTTTACAAGTAACAAGCTATCCAACCCCTCACTGCAGTTCACCATCACCTCCTCCAATAACACTACTATATAGCCAGTGGAACAAACCAAGGTCCAAGGGCAACCCTAGAAAAATGAACTTGTAACAACTATCAAAAAGATATACATCAAGCAAGGTTCTCGCCAACATATCAAACCTTACCTCACTGATGCTACTAGACAGGCCATTTCTAGAACTCAACTTCTTTCCTCTCTACTATATTCAACCCAATTTTCACAAACCTCTGTAAATGCGACCTAATCAGACTTGAGTTGTGCTACAATAAGATAGCAAGATTTACCTCAAACCTACCATATAGAACACGTCACTTGATGGCACTCCAGCACCTAAAATGACTTGAAGTGCCCAACTTACTTACCTTTAATCAATTAAGCTTCACTCACAACATCTTCCACCACCCTAGCAACTGCCTTGCTCTCAAAGACCTTGTTCACCCCTACTCTTGCTCTTGCTCATTACGATCCTCAGCAAAAGCCTACTAAAAATAATCAAATCTAATAATAGCTATGTTGATGCCCTTTTTCTCAAACAGAATATCTACACTATGGAACTCATTACTTCAAGCAGTACTTACTACCACATGTAGTTGTACATTCAAACAAGTACAAAAACAACACCTTACCAACAACCGGTTATGTTCCTGTACCAAACCTGGCTGATCATATGCCTCTGCATAGTGTATTAAACCCATTTTCATTCCACTGTTCAACCCTAATGCTCTATCACCACTATCAAACTATACATCAAAGCATCTCTCATACTAACTTCCTATTATCTCACCTCTCATTTTCCTAACTTCCACTTTTCTCCCTTTGCTCCCTCAGACCTTTACTATACCATTAGACTGCTAACAGCATATGATTCCTATATGACATATCTAGTACTCAAATTGTACACTAAGCACAGTAAGTTAAATTTTTTTTTACACAATGTTCGACTTTAACTTTTGGTTAACCTTATACAACTTTTTTATTTTGATAACATTACTGTTAGCAGTCTGATGATATGGTAAATGTCTGAGGGAACAAAGGAAGAAAAGTGGGAGTTAGGAAAATGAGAGGTGAGTTAATAGGAAGTTAGTATGAGAGAGGCTTTCATTTATAGTTTGATAGTGGTGATAGGGCATTAGGGTTGAACAGAGGAATGAAAATGGGTTTAATACACTACGCAGTGGCATATAATCAGCCAGGTTTGGTACAGGAACAAAACCAATTGTTGGTAAGGTGTTGTTTTTGTACTTGTTTGAATGTAGGCATATTTATTTATTTATTTATTTTTACAGCCCAACTACTCCCACGTTGCTGCTTATAAGGTAGCACCTATTTTTACCCCTAGAAGCATCTATCTCTGTGTAATTTTATCTTGCAATGTTAACTTTGTCCCAACCATGCTGTGGCTAACTAGGCTGTGCTTTTTTGCTTACTAGCTACACAAACAGCATTTTAGTATTTTACTCCTCTCTGGAGGATTGTGCACTGCCACCTTTGCTCATACGGACTGAAAAATCCCCCTCTACCCCAGTTTAGAATACTCATCTGCCTATACACTACCCAACTGTTTTGTGAATGCTATTACTGTACAGTTAGCTGAATTTTTGGGTATTTAACTGTGTATAAAGCTATTTTTTTCTGTGATACTTAGCTAGTTAGAGAACTTTGTATCTTTAATAGCATCTGTTACTATTGCTATGCATAGTGTAAAGTGTTTTTAAGGACTACTTGCGTAGAGTTTGATAACTGAAGTGTATGTGTTGTTTATATCTAGACACTCTGCTTGCCTTATCAGTTTTATGTGTATGCTCCTAATCTAAATAGCTGATTAAGCTGCTAACCTCTGTTTGCTTATACCTGCATTTTAATTACAATTATCTCCTCTCATTATTTTTCTCCAGTTTTATTCTGCCTCTCTACCTACTCTGCTCTGCCTACTGGCCCTGCCCTCCAGGACAACTAAGAACAGTCACAGAATCTATTTTTCTCCCAGATTGACTTACTTCCCAAACAGGAAAGTCTCCCCGAAGTGACAGGAAAGGAATTTCAAGAAAGTATGTTATATGGAGCTAATTCTAATTTAAATTGATTGTAACGTTACTCTAACACTTACTAGGGGCTAGGATAGGACTCTGGCCTGTGAAGCCTGCAACCAAAACCACCATATCTACCTCATCCCATCTCTTCCTTTCCTTTACCTTTCTAACCCATAGAGTAATTTCCTCACCCCACATATTTTATTTTGGCCACTAATTAGCCGTCTTTACCCACCTATAACCTCTCCTCTCTAAATTCTCTCACCATAACATATCTGTAGTTTCTTTTTTCACCCTCTTTTTTTCTCAAACTGCTTGTTAATTAGTCCTACCTACTTCTGACTTTCATCCTATTTCCCCCAACACAGTCCCCTAAGCACAGCTCTAACCAGCCTGATTCACCCTCTGTACTTACCTTCACCTTACAGATAGTTTTTTAACACTATCTGTCCTGCTGACTTTCTTTCCTTGGGTCTACCCACTCCATTCACCCTGCAGGCTCACTCCGGTCCCCTACCCTACCCCCAAATTTCACCCACCCCCACTACACCTGACCTTATCCTTTCCTAGCCACACCCACAACATTAGAAAACCAATCAACCGCCTACATTGCTCTTATCAGTTTATAATTTCTGGCACCTTTTTGTAAACCCAATCTGTTCAACAGCTAACTGTCCCTCTCTCACCCCACCACGCAACTAGTTTTCAATTCTGCCAACTATCTTAATCTCCTCTTCCCTGCACCCCTCACTATGTATAGCCACCGCTGGTCAACACACCTTAACATCCTTCTCCTATCCATTGGGCTAACCTTTCTATTGATATCTCATGACCTAACTTGTTATGAATCCCTAACCTTTGCTAAATTTCAACACCCCTTAAGACAAGCAAGCCCCCTCACTCCTATAACTTCTCTAACACACAGTAACATAACATCTTCTTCATCCTGCCTTCTTCCACAGTTTCATAGACTAACCCATATTAAATATCACCAATTGAGAAAAGCAGACCTTTCTCTCTTCAAACTTATCAAACTATCATTTAACCCTCATCATTGTTTACTGCTACATGGTGACATCCACCCAAACCCTGGTCCTAACTATACCATTATTAATACTTCATCAGCCAATATGTCTACTCCTCTCTCACTCCCAAAAAGCCCAGACTCTCTACTTATAGGTCACCTCAATATACGCAGTGTAAATAATAAAATAACCCAGTTACATGCCCTATTTGACACCTATTCCTTTGACATATTATGCCTTACTGAAACTTGGCTTAAACCCACAACTAAAGACAATGACATTGTCCCACCAGGCTATAACATTCTCAGACATGACCATCTAAATAAAAAGGGTGGTGGGGTAGCAATTCTATTCAAATCTGAATTGAAGGTCACAGCACTAGATACCCATCCACCACCGCCTAATAATGCTGAAATTCTAACCTGTAAGCTCCAAATTAATACAAAAAAGCTATATATATTATTTGCTCATATATCCCCCAGGTAATAACATCAGTACTTTTGAAAATACCCTTAGCTGGCTTTCCATGTCCCTATCACAAGAAACCATAATCCTTGGTGATTTCAATATTGATTGGAATGGATGTACCATTGCCAATCCAACTACTCATATAAACCTCTTAGGCTTCCATCAAACTATTACCTTCTCTACCAGAACCCACAAACCTAGCAAGAAACAAACCATATTAGATTGGATACTAGTTAATAGTAACCCCCATGAATATAAGACAGGTATACTTCCAGATGACATAAGTGGCCACTCTCCTACTTTCATTACTACGCAAAAGACCCACTTTCACAATCAAATAGCATCTAGAACTACCGGAAACAAGATATACTTCAACCCATATAACTTCCAAGCTGAGCTCAAAGCCTGCAATTGGTCACCTCTAAAATACCTACCTCTTGATGATGCAGTTTCTTTCTTTAACAAAAAATGTTTGCAAATCCTTGACCACCATGCTCCCACCTGCACTGTTAGAATTAAAAACAAACCAGCTCTCTTGCTCTCTAAAGACACCAGGCTTAACATTTGACTAAGAAATAAACTCTGGTCCAAATGGAGAAAAACTAAATACTCAATTGACCACCTAACCTTTAGAAAACTTTGTAATACTACAAAAAAATATATATCCCTTGACAAAAAGAACTACTACCTCAAATTCTAACAGACCCAACAGCAAAACCCACAAAAGTTCTTGTCAGGAATTAATAAACTACTCCACCCAAGACAGTCCAAAACAGCCACCCCTTCAAACTTAACGCAAACTTCTCCCAACCAAATTGCGGACACCTTTAATATTTTTTCTCTGAAACAGTTCTATCACTAGCTAATACCTTACAGCCTGTTACCACCACCAAACTATCCTCACTACCCAACCCCAGACATTTAACCTCCAGCCTGTTCCAACATCTCTCATACACTCCCTACTTCTCAAACTTAAACCATGTACACCATCAGCTGACCTCCTCCCAGCTGAATACCTGCAAATTGCATGTGGTGTACTTGCTTACCCTATTTCTATCTTAATAAACAGAACCATTTCAGAATCATATGTCCCATCCATCTGGAAAGTCTCACATACTATCCCTTTGCATAAAGGAGGTACCTTTTATGACTTATCAAACTTCCGGCCCATAGCCCTTCTCTCTCCTCTAGCTAAAATTATGGAGAGATGTATCCACCATCAGTTACTGCATCATCTCCTCCAAAATGACCTACTAGTGGACTGCCAACATGGTTTCAGACCTTACCATAGTACTACAACTGCTCTTCTATCCTTTACAGACTGCATTAATAAAAATAGGAATACTAACCAACTATCTTCTGCCCTTTTCAGAGACCTCTCAAAGGCCGTTGATATGGTTAACCACCAACTGTTGACAGGGATACTTAAATCACTTTCTCTTGATTCTAAATTAGTACAATGGTCCAATCCTATCTGGAAAACAGAAAATAAGCAGTCCTGTGGGACAATAAACTATCCTCTCATCTTCTGTTCACCCTTGAAGTTCCACAAGGATCAAATCTTGGACCACTTCTTTTTACTATTTTCATTAATGATCCGAAAACTTCCTTTCCCCAAGCTACGTGTATACAACATGCCGATGATTCAACTCTGATATGTGCCGCATCTTCTACAGCAGAACTAAAATCCAATACACAAACAGTCTTCACCCAAGTAGAAAACTGGTTCCATCAAAGATGTCTCCTCTTTAACCCCCCAAAAAACTAAATTATTACTTTTTACTCCTACACAGAAATCCCCCCCCCCCCATAAATCTCATAGTTACATCAACTAATGGCACAGAAATAGCTCCTAACACCACCACCAAACTCCTGGGTGTAACTATTGACAACAATCTCAACTTTAACACACACATAAATGCAACTATTAAATCAGTTAATAGAAAACTTGGATTCCTTTAAAGAATCAAGCCCTTTCTCACAGCCTCAGCCAAGATTTCCATTGCTCAGACCCACCTCATTTCCACCATAATGTACGCCTCCCCTATCTAAACTAACTTATCCAAAACTAACCTGAATAAACTAGCAACCTCCTACAACAACATAGCCAAATTTGCCACCGCTGCCCCCTTTCGTACCCACCATTGCCATAATCTTAAACTTCTAGGATGGCTGGAAGATCACAACCAATACTTTTCCAGCAACTCATTTTTATCCACAAGATCGTACATCATCCTACAAATACTCCTATACTCTGTAACCTCTTTAACTCCTATAAAAATTTCCCAACCCTAAGATCCGCAAAAAGCTAGAAGTAGCCACCATAAAATCCAACAACAAATCTGGGGACTGCCTGTTCTCAAATGCTGTTGGCAATACTTGGAACAAACTTCCAAGAGAAATAACATCCCTGACTTCCACCAACCTTTTCAAGAAACAATTGAAAATCTTCATTAAAAACCAATGGCTCTGCCCCTGCTCTAATCCTGACTGATACAAATTCTCTTATTTGTCTAAATATTTCTCAACTAAAAACTTTTTTCTGATATTTTCTCTATGCTCCACACTGTCCTTGAATCAAAAACGTTTTTTGTCTGACAGCTTATTGACTGCCCTGCTGTCCTGAGGAAACTTGTGTACAGTAAATGTTTTTTTTTTGTTATTTTTCTTTATTAATACAAATGTAATATAACAATCTGTCTTCTATGTGTAACCTATAGCTGATTTTAAACATTTTTTTGCTAAGCTGTTGCTATACTTATGTAAATTGTTTTTGTTTTACCACTGTTTTTATGGACTCTATGTATGTATAACTACTGAAAATGGACATATATCCAGTTGGACTAGCCCGGTCAACAAATGTAAAATAAATAAATAAATAAATAAAATTACCTACTTTGTCAATTTTATATTATGCTTGACTTTATTGTTATTATTATCTCCTTTGTTAATTATATGTAAGTTTTCTATTTGGAGCTTTCTTTCCTGGGCCTCAGCTGAAAACGGACCATTTGGCCCAGTCAAACTCACTCAGTAAACAAATGTAAAATAAAATAAAATTAAGTAATGACAGTTATATAACTATATGTTGTATAAAAAGTTTTATAAAGTCTAGGAAAGCAGACATGATAGTCATTCTTTGTTAGTCATGTTAGACCCAAACCTAAGCATGGAATAACAATATGGAAATCTTATAAGAAAACAAACATGAGTAAACTTAAAAGAGCACAGCAGAAATATACCAAGGCTATCCATGGATGTTAAAATTTATTATGAAAAACTAAAATATATGAACTTGTACAGTGTCTCATATAGATATTTTAGAGGGACACCTTATTCAGGTATATATGACATTTAGAGACAACTACCTCTGGCAATATTTGCGGTTACCAAAAAGTTTTAGACAGTCATCAGACAACCTATGTAGAATATTCTATAGGAATGAGAGATACTAACTGATTTTCTGAGAGAGTAGTTGATGCATGGAATAGACTACCAAATTACATTAAAACAAGCACTAGTTTAGATATTTTTTTTTTTTTTTTTTTTCAAAACAAGTTTATTGTTTTAACATATAAGAGAAATATCATAACAATTTTATACAAATAATTAAAAATAGGTATTATTATAATATTCAACAAAACAACTAAAGTATTTACAAAGACATCCACTACAATCAGATCAATTAATTAAACTAAAATACTGTGCTATTGAAATTAGAATTTTTTTAACAAATTTTGTAAATTATCCCATACAATAAAATGTGATGTTTTTCTAGTTGTTCTCATTCTAATTGTGCTTATTTCCATATGACACATTATATTCATAACATTTTTAAATTAATTGAATGAAGGAGGTGTATCTGAAATCCAATTTCTAGTTATTATTTTCCTAGCCACTGCTAGGATAGACCATAAAAGGTTTAGATATTTTTAAGAGCAGCCTTGACATTTATTATGGGAACAACTGTTTTGGTATATAGACAGGCTAGAAGAATATTATTGCCTGTGCTTGAATTATTTTTATGTACGCATGTATGTATTCATTTGTGCTTAGAATGTTGGACCAGATTTTAGGATGTGAGCTTTCATATGCTACAATTAGATTTGGATCTAAAAGGGATTAATTGTGGAAGACTCTTTTGGTGGGAGAAATGTGGGTGAAAGTTGGTTGATTAGGCAATGGTCACTGATGGATGGAGGATGCACGGTAATTTAAGATACAAGTGAGGGATTGTCAGTCATTATGAGGTTTAAAAGGAAGTGGTTATTGGCATTGAGACATGATTGTGTGGGTTGTTACACAAGTTGCTGTAGGTTGCATTCAGCTAGTAGGTTCATGATATCATTGTAGAAGGGATCTAGTAGGCTCAATCTAAAATATCCTCGTAGTTGGAGGTTGTGCATGTTTGTTTTGATTATTGCAATGGTTTGTATAAAATCTTGAATTTATCTACTGGTGATAAAGAAAGGGGTAGGCTATAGCTAGGTTTAGTGATATATTCTGTCTTGTGGTTATGCCGACTGGTTGCCAATTTAGAAAAGGAGTCAGAAGTGAGATTAACGTGAGGAAAAAAATCGTACTTTTAACTGAAAACTGAAGAGAATGAGGGTCCCTCTTCCATTCCTTATTCCTAGCATGGCATCTAGGTGGTATTAATAAGAGGGAAAAGAAGTAGATTGGCAGTTGTCTTTTTCACATATGATTCTGTGATTTCTATAATGTTTGGGCTATGCTGTGAAATGATGGTATTACTTTTGGTTAGTTTTGTATATATGTATATTATAAAGGAACTTCATACCAGGTAAGAATGATAAAGCAAGTCTTTGGGTCATCTCCTTATCAGCTAGGTTACTAGTGTTTAATCCAAGTAGTTAGAGAAAATCTGTACCCTGCTCTTCATGCATACCTCTATGAGGCTTCAATTCACAAGAATAAATAACTAATGACTTCAAAGGAAGCAATGCCAACAGCATACAGAACTCTACAGTGTAGTTGAAAACAAATAAAAACAAAAGAAAATGAAAGCGGATGAAGTAAAGTTGAAACATTAAAGACTATACCCTGGAAGCTTATGATGCATGCCAACCAGGGGTATTGTATCTTAAAGTGCCAGAATACTCAACATCAACATTTTTGACTACTGCTTAACACTTGCTGGTTAAAAATCTGCTAATAATTTTAATATGTTATCTAGAACATGACACTGCATGTTTGAATGGTAAAAAAATAATTATGGTATATCTAAGACTAAACACTGAAGACATGAATGTAAGACAGTATATGCAATGCCCATTTATTACCACGTAGTTACATTATATATGTATTTATATGGGTTAATGTCAGATCCACGAAAACCCACATTACCGGCGACTGCATCACCAAGACGAGATTGCCGACTCAACACATCCCCAACAATGGTCAGTAGTGCAGAATGGGATGTAGTCCCATTTCCAAAATGTGGTGCGATCTCGGAGTTGGCATATTTAAGTAGGGGGGTGTGGGATGCTTGCCCCCACATGGGGGTGCAGGGGGGCTTGCCCCCCCCGCTATACACATTTCTGTTTATTTTTTAACTGAAACAAGAATAGATTCCATTCCATAATATATATATATATATATATATATATATATATATATATATATATATATATATATATATATTTACCTTAGTCAGGGATGTGTTGTGTCGGCGATCTCGTCTCGGTGATCCAGTCGTCAGTAATGTGGGTTTTCTTGGATCTGACATTAATCCATTATCTATATATCTATATCTATATCTATATCTATCTCTATCTAGCTATATCTGTCTATATATATATATATATATATATATATATATATATATACACACACACACACACACACACACACACACACACACACACACACACACACATACACACACACACATATACAGTTATGCAGTAGGATAATTAGCCAAGGGAACAATATATACTGTATATATATATATATATATATATATATATATATATATATAGAAAGAGGCCTTCACCTTTAATAAATCAGTGTACACCAACATTTCACCGTGCATTGCATTATACAAATTGTATAAGATCCATTGGTAAAGTGTCTGCTGTGAGCGTGCTTATGAATGATACTCATATTAGCCCCTCCATCTTATGACAATAAAACACAAAATGATTGACTGAAAGCAATTGTTTTATAAGGGATGTAATATTTAGCAATAACTGTGTTATAATAAGTGAAAATTCCCTATTAAAAGATGATGTGTAAAAATGAGTGCAGTCAAACAACTTCAGCTGATAAAAAAACATCAAAAGGACTATTCAGTAATGACCCTCTTACTGCACAAAGAAATCTCTGGCCTGTACCTTAAGGCACCTTTCAAAATAAAGTGCTGAAAGTAATGACCTAGTAGAAAAGATGAAAAAAAACATGAGATGGAAGTACATTTGATGGAATGAAATAAAAATGCAAGTCATTGAATGGCAGATTGCCAAAGTGCTAATTATCCAGTATCTATTTATATCTATATCTATAGCTATATCTTTATCTAAATCTATGTCTATATCTATATGTCTATATCTTTATACACATGTATACACACACACACACACACACACACACACACACACACACGCGCGCGCGCATGCATGTGTGTGTGTGTGTGTGTGTGTGTGTGTGTGTGTGTGTGTGTGTGTGTGTGTGTGTGTGTGTGTGTGTGTGTGTGTGTGTGTGTGTGTGTGTGTGTGTGTGTGTGTGTGTGTGCCCCTGTGTATTTAATCAGTAAACAATGCTGACATTTTTACTTTATTGAAACATGCTGTATGAGGAAAAAAGGATAACCTTGAAGGTAAAATGGAATGCAAGTAAATAGATTATCAAATGAGCTACGTAATGTACCTCACATAATCAAAAAGAAGAGAGACCTGTAAAATGTACCTTATTTCAGTGCATTATTGTGGTTGACTGTTCTAAAGTATGACCATAGCATTGTTACAAAATTCATCTGTTGCCTGCTGTTATATTGGGGGAACCATTTAGACTGTTACATGTGTTATGATCACATAGGTGTTCCTGTAGCAAGGTAGACATCACTATGTTTTGATACAGCACTAATTCTGGAATGTGACAGCTTAACATTTCTGGTTTCTTTCTTTTTTTTGTAGGGGGTGGAGTTAACCATCTGTCGTCTATCAGAATTGAAAGTGTTTTACAGTAACTTGGTGACAATCCATTTTTTAACAAACCTAAGATGCAGTTATGCCATTCAACATCAGTACTTTTACCATCAGCCAGGTTACTTTGCACATGATCATTAGCACGGAGAAGGTATCGCTGTCTTATCACAAGAGGCAGTCTTTGAATTTAATAGAACAAATGTTCCTTTAGGAATGTAAAACATGTTTGTCAACTTTGAAAGACAAAATCAAATAAACAAAACAAATAAAACAGATAAGTAGATAGCTTTGGTAGCTGATCCAGAATTCTGTATGAGGAAGCTTATTCTAATATAATACTCTGATGGATATGATAAGAGAGGCCAATGGAAATATCTACGATTTTTTGTTGCATACCATTTAACACAGAAATAACAGCTCTTGATTCCATATTTTCAATGATGTTAGATGATCAAACTCTTGTCTGAGAACAAATATATGTTAATTTTGTTGAGGAAGATTAATTTGGACTTTAGACTATTTTAAAGTCAATATAATTTAGACGTATTATGTTGGCGATACTTATACTTAAGTGTATTCAGTTCTTCAAATTGCTTTAATTAACATTGTTTCTTGCCTACTTGTAGGAAAATATTTTTAGTAGCAATTAATGTTTCTTATTGATTAGAAAAAGTTCTATTTGTAGTCTGAAGTCTGAGGTACTGCTTAATGCAGATTTTTTTTCAGGGAATGATCACAAGATGAGTTCTAACATATGGTAACAACTGTTTTAAGTCCTGTAACAAAGATAATGGGCATTTCTCTGATGCTACTTCTTAAAGTGAATTTCTCTGAAAGTAATCCTACAAAATTATATGCACTTATGCTAGACAAGGAGTTCTGTTTAGTCTATATCACAGTGAGAATATTCAACTATAAAAAAGTGAAAATTATTTTGTGAACTTTATTTCAGTAGAGTTGCACTTTTCACTGTTTTTTAAATCTTTTGGAGCTGACAATGACTTGTGATTGCTGCTGTTCTGAGACTGCTTTGAAACTGTTTATTTAACATTTGCAATTTTGCATTGCTATAGTTGTTTTGCTCCTATGTACTACATTTTTTAGCATAAATCTGTTTTGTATTATGTGTTTTATTTTACCCTTTTCTTGCAGTCGTAAAAGTAATTGATTGGGGAAACTGAAGTTAACAAATATGCCTTTTTTGTTTGCTTCTCTGACTGCAAAGAGAACCCGAGAAGGTAGCATTTATTATATAAAGTAAACAGAACAGAACAGAAAAAGGTTTTTAATCCTTTGGAGTTACCACTGAAATGTGACTGTTTCTGTTGGGAGACTGCTTTGTAATTATTCATTTAAGAGTTGTGATTTTGCATTGTTTCTATTATATTGTTCTTATTTATTTCTGCACAGCCTACAAGAGATGTAAATATTTAAGAAACAGATGCAAGCCTTTCATGGAGGCAAACGTTTTACATCAACCCACTGTCTGTAAGCACATCAGTCACAACATATCACCAAGCCTGCAAATTAAGCTGTGCATATAAAGAAACATTAGCCAAAGCTTTCTAGAACACACCGTAAAAGATTTCAACTTTTAGTACTGCAGACAACACTTTCTCCATCTCCATTCCCGCATACTGTGACTCTACATAGATCACCCAAGAGTCACCAGGAAAGCACACCTAAGCCCATAAGGCTCACTACATCTGCTGCCACACAGGCAAATGTAATGGTAATAGGTGATATATTGTTAGGCATATAGACTCCACACTCACTAGACTGAATAGGAATAGGGTGACTGTAATCTTCTCGTCCAGCATGGATCCACAGTGTTGCAAAGGCCTATGTATCCTTAAACCAGACAATAGTGGCTATGAACTAGTGGTGGCTAATGTGAGAGTGAGTGACCTGAAGGGATACATCCAAAGATAAATTATGGAACTTACTATGAATGCATTAAAGGCAGGGAAGACACTGGTCTTGAGTAGTATCTTGACTTCACCAAGAAGGATGCTTAGATACCATGATAAAAACATTGGTTTTCATAATTGATGAAGTTGTTGGTAGATAAGACTTACAGTTTCACCACAGATATCTTACACATCTCTCATGTCAGTGCTTCTGCATACAGGCTAAAGACATTCCCCCGGATTCATGAATCCTCCATGTAAGACTAAATAAGTCTTACTCAGAGACTGCAGTTGAACGGTATGACGTCAGCATGCCATGAATATTAATGAGGGCACACTGACTCCACTCCAAGTCTAACACAGACCATGCAGGAAAGCAGGGGGCATGTCTGACTGCCGAGCAGTCTAAAGGTCCACACCCTTGCAAGTGTCTGAAATGTAAAATGTCAACACACAAGAGCGAGTCCGCTCAAATGCCCATGTACCCAACACCACACTCCATGACATTGTAAACCCCCAGCACAGTTATAAAAAATAAAACATTACATTTTTTTTTCTAATTCCCGATATAGCTGCCCGGATTTGCGCGTATGTGCGTGGGTGTGCCCATTGCTTAGCTGCAGTTAGCAATTTCGACATGGAAGAGCATAATAAGGAATGTTTATGCAAATTGCGCCAAATAGCAATAGGGTAGTGATAGAGCCTTCGCACAAAGATGAGGCATTCACAGTTCGAGTCCCACCACACCCCTTCCTATTTTATGTTTTAAATTAGTAAATGAAATAATCCCTGACATATATGATTAAAATTTTACTAAAAAGCATTGAAATGGCCTATGCATCAGTGAACAAAATGTATATTTATAAAGGATCCTGACATATAATTGTCTGCAGTTAAGCAGCGCTTTATCCAGTGTAATATAGGTGCCCATAGTTAAGCAGTGCTTTAGCCAGTGCAATATAGTTGCCCGTAGTTAAGCAGCACTTTACCCAGCGCAATGTAGTTGCCCATAACTAAATAGCACTTTACCCAGCACAATCGGTTTGCACGGAGGTGCGCGCCGTGCCAACCAGCGCACCGTCGGACAATGTGGAGCAACGTAGAGCAAAGTTGCTTAAACACAGCCACACCCCCTAGCCTGTCTAGACAGTAGTAAAATAAAATGCGATGACAAGGTTCGAACCCAGGATACTGTGCACCATAATCAAAGTACTGAACCACTAAACCATGACAGCTTAGGATAAACACCTACTGTTAACATACATATACTTATAAATGGTAGATTAACCATTGCTAAGCAAGTCTGCAGTCAGCCAAGAATTTTCAAAAATGGCCAATCACAAAAAAGTGTGGTAAATGCGGCATATTTAAGCCCCATAGGCGGAATACTCACCATAACTGATTGTAGCTCCCATCTGCAGTTAGAATGGCTGGTGCTGGAGAGGGTACATGCTTTAGAGTGCAACGCTGGGGCATCGAGGAGTCGAAATACATGGTTTGGCTCCTTGTCCACCGTCATGAGTCAAGACTCCTGCAGGGCCAGTTCCAAGGAATGGAGTACAAACCCGAGGCTTGGAACCGGTTAGCTCATGACCTCACCAGTGCCACAGGTGTTCCTCAGACTGGTGAGCAGGTCTGTCACCACCATGCAGACCTGAAGAGATTGAAGCAGGACCTACTGAACCAATGGATACAGGAGGCCCGTGGGATGCAAGATGCCCCACAACTGAGTAGGTGGCCATGGAATGCAGTATGTACGACATGCTAATTTATTCTATATAATGGATAGGTATGCCTCAATATCCAACAAATGTAAAAAACAAATTCAGGAGTGCACCAATGCTGATTCCAAAAAGTTCACCAGGAAACTCAAGATAAAATCCTTTATTACAACGAAATTCCTAGGACAATAGTAAGCGCTTTCACATTCAATGACGCTTCATCAGACTTTTATGCCTCAATATCCCTTCATTTACTTCACAGCTGCAGGTGTCTGTGCTGCGAATCAACAAGCCTATGCAGATAGGCTGCTAAGGCTGCGCCACCAGGTAGGTTAGTAATTATTCTGCATGTATTGTTATATAAAATAGGTGAGAGAGCCTGAAAGAAAGTGTTGTAGCCCAATAACACAGCCATAAAATGCCCTGAATAATTCCTCTGCATGTACTATTATATAAAATAAGTCAGAGAGCCAGAAAAAGAGTGTAGTAACCCATTAAGAAAGGTAAAATATGTCCGGAATAATATCTCTGCATGTACTGTCATATAAAATAAGTGAGCGAGCCTGAAAAAGCGTGCTCTAACCTATTAATAAAGGTATAATATGTCTTGAATATGTCTGCCATATGCACTATAATTTCAAATAAAGGAGAGAGCCTGTGGAAAAGTGTGTAATGTAATTAATAAAGGTATAAAACCTGGAGTGTGTCTGTGTCACTTACTTTGAAATGTTGTTGTACCCTTGCATTATACAAATAGTACTGTTTTAATAAGTGCTGTCAACCCACAGTTGGGCAGTCCCATCTAAAGTGGTTGATAGAAGTGCCAGTAGCTGTGAAGCATATATACAGTCCTCAACAGTCAGTTAGTAGCTGGCATGCATAAGTAAATCTGGCACACGAGTAGCTTGTTAATTTGTTCCCCAGAAATGTGAGTGTGCTACACGAAATGCAGGGTTCTGTACAAATTTAACTGAAAATGTCATGTGAACACAATCAGATATGTAGATAAAGAAATATAAATAAAATCAATAAATATGTAGCAGTAACATCTGCATCTTGGACAGTTAGTATGTCAGATATAGGTCAGGTATATCATGAACTAGCCAAACACATTACACAACCTAATGCATGTTGGCAAGTGTAATAATACATGTAGGGGATATACACCTGCAGGCAATAGGAATGTAGTGTAGACTAAAAGTACTTATAAGATGTTAATTGAGGTTTCTTTCTACACCCTACTGTATGTGCATAAACAATGCAATTCCACACCTCAATGGGTATGTGTAATCTCAAAACATTTGTTGGGACATATGTCCTATGGTTCTATAAATATCTGCATTCACTTTGATGCATGTGCTCTGTTCAAACACCACAATCATGGAGGCCTGTTGCCACCAATCATCCCTGCATGCTGTTGGAATGTCCACTGTCATTCAATATATGCATGTGTTATGCTTGCTGTTCAACTGTTGGAACCCTGGTGTGTTGGGTTAATTGGAATATTACTGCATGCTGTTACAACTAATTTTGAATGCTGTTGTTTATGTTGTAATTAAACACACCTAATCACAGAATGTATGGGAAGGTCGGTCCCAGTGGACCCACCTGTCCCTCCTCAGCTGGTGAGTGCACCTGGCACTGGCAGGTCTGGTGCCCAGCCCGGGCTCCCCTCTTCCTTTGGTCCTGGCCACCTTTGGATGGAAGCGCTGCAGGGGATGGGGCTCATCCCACCCGTGCAAGCGTGGGCAGAGAAGGGCCACCTGTCACCCTTCGAAGGGTCCAGGTTGTAGTGCATAGGGAGATCCAGTGTTCAGTCACTGATCCCCTATGCCAGCTCGAGGTGAGAGTGGTGTGTCTCATGGGTGAGCCTGCCCATCCTACTCAGCCCCCAGCACAGCCACCCTCGGGGCTGTGAAGGTGTAGTGGTGACTGCCCATGGGTGGGGATCTCAGTTTCACTGTTACCATCTGTGGGCTCATGGGCTTGCAATTTCCAAACATCCGTCCCCGTCAATTGTGTTCACCCACCCCATGTGTCATACACCACCACTGTATGCGTCTTGTTTATCTTGTCTGTTTACCTCCCCAAATATATCTACTTCCTCTACCTCACTTTCCACACTTACCTGAAAAGAAAAGGGCAATCTGTACCCACAAAAAAATTATGCCCGATATAAATCTGCCCATTTCGCACACATGTCCGCTAGACATGTAAACTGATAATTATAATTGGCAGTACAACATACTTTGTTGTCCTCACCCCTCTCCCAGGGTTGGAAGATTTCAAATTTCACTCCAAATTTATTGCATACGCACAGCTGTTGCTGGTAAAGAAATGGGCAGCTATGGACCTTCCCTACACCTGTCCTGCACATCCCAAGCTTGTTTTCCTACTGTCTTTCCCTCTTTGTGTCCCCTTTTTCACCACTCTTCTATCTCCCCATTTTCTTTTCTTTCAAAGACATTAGCATGGGGGTTAGCGGGAGTAAGCACTTTTAAGCAATAGTAAGCGGGTCTGAGTGAGTGTGCGCATGTGTGCGCTTAGCTAAGCATCGCTAAGTGTCGCGCAAACCCGCACAAACCCGCTTACAACTGCTTAAAAGTGCCTTAGTCACTCTGTGTCAGGGCCCTTGTTCTGCTCAGCAGCAAAATAAAACACCTCTGTCAGTCTCGAATCCCAGACCTCGGACACACTAGACTGCATGAAGTACCACTAAGCCACAGCAGATATACAATAACTTGGTGCCGAAATAAATATATCATGCATTACAATGAGTGAATGTAAAGGAAAAATAGGAAGGCCGTAACACAAAGCTTGTTTTGTGGATCTTTACCAGCAATTGTTGTAGAATTGCATTACATGAGTGTGATATGAGAAGCAGCCATTCTAGCAGCAAATAGTGTTACAGAGGCACTTTACAACCCCTACACAGTATCATAGCAGGACAAACACTGGCATATCTGATTAGGGCAGAGGCCATACGTCCTAACTGTGACTACTTTCCAGGGATGTCCCTGATTGTGAAACATATTTTAGCTGTGCCCCTCTGAATCCCTCTGAAAAGTACTGACGTCAGTCAGAAAGGTGGGGTATTACACAATGAATACTGACATTAATAACAGAAGACACCACTTGTACTTCATAAAAGGAGTACTAATCCATATGCACTGCTTCACTCAAGTCTACACTTACTGTCTCTATTATGTATAAGGTGTACCTCACTTTTAACTACCTATCCCTGACTCCATGCAAAGATGTATCTGAGTGTTTCATAGGCCTGGCAGAGGCACAAACACACAGGCATGTCAGCTATTCTGCTGTTACACACTCTGCAAATAGCTTTGGTAGGACTTCCACAAGCATACCCTTATGTAGGAGTACAACACAGGAATACCAAAGGATGTAACCATGTACTGGTAGCAACTGACTGTAACAATGCCATTGTACCAGTGCTGAAAACACATGTGAGTTGCACAGACAAAGAATAACAGTGTAACATCTGGCTACCATCTGGATAGATTCACAGTTGGGAACTATGCAGACAGACCACCTGCCTTGATAAACTAACAGGTACACACCAATCCTTTACGTCCAGCAAGATAACATTCACACAATAATACACAATGCTCTCTGTATGTCAGCACCCTCCCCCCCACAATTTAAATATACTTGTGTGTTTAGGGTCTACCAAGGATGTAGGTAGGCATACTCAGTACTGGAACTGTCCAGTTGTCCTGAGAACCCTGTTCTAATGTGAACAATAAAAACACAAACCCTGCAGAAGTGAGTACATTAATATTCACAGTATAACAGTTCACAAACAGTTCATGTGCCAAAAGAATACTTCTCAATAACTATGTTTGTATGGCAGTTAATTATATGAGTAGAAAAGAAACTACATAGTCACATAAATGTTGTGTAAGCATTTGTAGGGGTGAGTTAAACTCTACACTGATAGCTCTGTACTGCAAGTGGCAACAGTCAGGTCTGAGTACAACATGTACATCACTGTCTAAACCTCTAGCTTCAGATATAAGAAGTATACCAACCTTCTGACTTACACAACAGTATCCACAGCAAACAAGCATGGGCCCCACTCTGGAAATCTGAAAGGGCTACGCCTACATACCTTAGCAATTTATAGCATTGGGTTGCTATGACAGTGAGTACTGCAATTACCACACAGCAGGCTGTATGCATTTACCAAATGCTGGGCACCAATTGGTGCAGAGGGCATCACATGCACATGCGCAGATACCTATAAAAGCAGACTGTACTTGCTATCCCCACATGCAATCATTACATTGCATATGTCAGATAACTCCTGGAGAGTAGTGACAAAAAATATTACTTAATAAAGAAATATTTAATTAACTAAGAAATATATATATACTTAATTACTAACTAAAATATTAATTAAGAAAAAAATACTTAATTAATAACCAAAAATAAAACTTAAATAAAAAAAACCTTACTTAATAACAAAAAAAAAAAGTAGTCAAAGCATACACAGACGGGCCTGAAAGTGACAAACAGGTATGTAACAGATATGTAATTACCGGCAAGTAGTAGATGTTTATGAATAGTACTGTACATACTCTGAAACATGCATATGTGGCAGCAGTAGGTATGTATGCACTGATGCCATGCATAACTACTGTCATGGACAAATTAGTGTGTAGCTGTGTGCAGTGGGACATAACTGTGACATATGTAGCTCAACATTATATGTCAAACATATGATCATGTTATCTATGTTCTGTACAGTACTGTATATAATGGCAGTTTGGGGGAGTAGTGCAAACACCTATATAAACATGGATGTGACAGAATAAGACATGCATGATAGTCACATAATGTGTAGCTTAGCATTGGCAACTGCTGTACCAGGCTAGTACAGTAATGTAGCATTTGTAGCTATATATACTCCCTGTACTATTACTGTATGCACACATGTGACAACTGTCCATGTTGTAGCAAGGCCCAACAGGTCATCCGTGAGGTGTATGGACTTACAACAGTGTGGACCTTGTGTGTGCAAGGCACACACATATGGAGAGATATTTATGTATCCGATATATTAGCATCTTAACATGTGCATAGAGCAAGGGACATACTGCAACTGTTTGTGAATGGTGGACATTTATATGTTGGTGCAGGTTGTTATGTGCATATTTATATGTAGGTTGCAGTGTGTGGCAAACAAGACAGCATACAGTGCTGGCATATGACATGTGGTCTTTAAATGCTGTGGGTATGATATGTTAGGTTTATAGTCTTCCAGACAGGGGTTCCTGCTAAAGATGCATGGGATGAGAATACCTTCCATGCATTCTGCACAAGACTGTGCAATATCATTACATAACGGTATCCCTCTCAACCTTTGCATAATTGATATTCCCACCATGAATGGTGGACTGTATATGTGCCTATATGTATATCTATATGTACACCAATGGATGTTCATATGTACACTCAAGCTCAATGTTGTAAACCTATTGCCATCCCTTTTGTTAAAAACCCTGTACCCATGAACTACCACATAGGTGGTAGTCTACTCAACACCAAAAATGTGATAAGAGACTAGGGGACACAGATGGACAGTAGTGTCCCTTTTGAAAATCACAGTGCCACACTAGTCATGTAAACTGTGTACGGTCCACCTGTCATCAGAAAAGGTGTATCATCCATGGAAAAAGAGGTCAGTGTTCCACTGTACTCATCAGTCATAACACCCATCATGGAGTACAATGGCCCTGTTGGTATGTACCTCAGAAGACATCTACAGCAACTGTAGACGCCAGACACATACCTCACAAAGAGTATTACCAGACTCAAACAGATGCCCTATGCAGACTGTCTTACAAAACCACAGCTACACTGTGTTGCATACCACCTACCCAGAGGCAACCTCTGCCTAACATACAAAGCTATGCCAAACCCACAGGTGTTGGACATGCTCCATATAAACAGATTAAAATCCATACAAGTGACACACTGTACTGATCTAAACCTTGTAACGTCAAAAAGCAGAACATGCTGGAGTGGTACATTATCATCTCAGACACATACCATACTCTGGAACTAACTACCTATCAATAGCAAATGAAGGTCCTCATTAGCAGTTGTCATGAATAACCATGATGATTGGATGTGAGATAGGAAACACAACCCGGGAATCACCTGTGTGGCTCTGCATGACAGGGGCACATGAACCTAAATTACATGGGTGTTGAAGGACAGGGTACCATATGGCTAGGATTCCATAGACCCTACGGATAATAGCCTATTAACTACCTAGGACCTGATACACACACACATGTACCTGTTGCATTACTTGCTATGTGAGGTTGACTGGGTGTGATGGTGAATATGTAGGTGAATGTGTCAAAGTTGTGTATATCTGTGATAGCCTAGTGAGAAACTGTGTATATCATGATATGTAGTGTTGTAGCTCTGATCCCAGCAAAAGATACATATGCTATTGCTAGGCAGGAAAAGCAGTATGGCATACGGTGTGACGTAGTCCCATGGTGTTGACTGGAGTGTGCCATTGTACGCTAACTCAGTACATGTATGCTTATTGATTGTTAACACTAGTGAATACAAATCCCGTATGAACTGTAGTACTACCTGAAGCTGTATGCCTAAACAGCACCCTATGGTGTATATCCACATTGCTTGGAAACACTGTTTTGTTTGTTACCTGCAGTCATCACACATTACATACCTCAGGCATGATGTTTTGTAGATGCTGACACACAGTACTGTATGGTACACAGGTAAAACTCATCTGGGTTGTCATACCTTTGTGTCTTGTAGGTATGTCTGTTGTGTGTGTGGGTATGCCTGTAACATGGCCTCAGTGGTATGTGTGTCACAGAATATAAGTGCATATCTAGCAACATGTATAGTGTAGTCCAGCAGGATGCCACCTATTGTGATGAATGTGCACATATGTTACTGAGGGGTTTACTATCAACAAGTAGTGTGGTGTACTGGTAGTACTGTAACTGTACTTTAAATTCATTTCAATGGATGACAAATGTCTGTATGCATTAGCTTCATATACACCTCCTGTGGATAGGTGGTGCATTGTGTCACATACAGTGTGCCATGCACCGTTGTGTAGTCTTACATACTGGTTTCACTTTGTTGCTGTGCAGAACATGGTTTGGTATATAGTATGTGCCAGGCACTGTCAGGCAGTTGTGGGCTGAGCAGTGATATATGATATTAACAGTGAGTATCTACTAACAGCCAATAGGTTGCTTATATATGGCATTTCATTGATGTCTGTACTTTAGAATGTTAAGTGTGCCACATGACTTGCTCACAATTACTGTTTTATTGTCTTCCAGGGAAATGTCTCGCAATAGAAAACCTGCATACTCCCCTAAGGAGGAGGAAGTCATCCTAGATGCCCTGATACAACATCACAACCTGCTGTTCTCCAGAACCAGCCAGGACCAGCATGGGCACACTGCACTGTGGCAGGATGTTGTCCATCGGGTGAATGATGTAGGCATGCACAACCAGACTTATGAGCAGGTATGCCATCACTGCAGTGATTTAATCAGACATGTCTGGCAGTATGCCTCCGATGTCCACAGACAACAGCTTGCCACAGGTGGTGGTGCAGCAACACATCCACCCCTCACCAGAGTGGAAGAGCTGCTCCTCAGCATGGTGGCTCCTGGCCAACCAGTACAACAGACATGTGTCATCATGGAGGTCAGAGTCACCCAGCACATCGACTCAGAGTGTGCAGGTAACATGGCATATCTGTAGACTACTGTTAGCTCGATTGTTAGAACATGCATTTATCAGATGTGTACTGTGTATTCAGAAGATGTGGAGCCTGGTGTCATGCAATACTGATAATTTGGAACATAATCTGTATGCCTGTGACTGTCACCTCTTGTACTACTGTAAAATTGCAAACACACAGCAGCAATGCCATAGTTGCTGACACTGAAAAACTGTCTCATATCCTTGTAGGTCCCTCTGGTGTGATAGCAAGACAGCAGACACATGCTGGTGAGTGTTCTACATTTAATATAGCATATAACATGTGCATGTCATAGGAGAGTTGTAGGCCATATACACATGTAAAACACCTGCACATAATGCATGCTCTGCATGTTCTCTGTGGGACTATGCACATCCCAGTAACATGAGTAGCTGCCTCAAATACATGCAACACACAGAGCATCCCAACCAATTGTGGTACACTGTAGTGGACATTGTATAGGCAGAGTCAATACACATGCACACGACATGCACCACTTTGTCTTATGCAGTAAGTGTTAATATGATATACATGGCATATGTAGGCACCTGCTGTAAGGTCATACTCCAGTATCCCAAATGTCATCAACACAGCACACATACTATACCTGAGGGGGTAGAGGCCTATCATGGGGCAGTGTGACACGCTTCAATACACAACACATTCATGTTGGACAATGCTCCCTATTGAACACCTTACATACTCATGTAACAACTGGCTGTGAAATGGTTAATGTAGCAAAAGTGGTGCAGGTCAGGGACAGCAAGATAGTTGCCAGTGTGGCATACATTAGTGGTCTTGAGTGACCACATGATGCTGCCTGATGATGGCTCATGGTACTACACTACATCCAGTTACAGTAACTACAGTACTACACATAGCATTCATTGCTATACACCTGACAGTTGTGTGCATCTGGCCACGGTATGTATACCTATGAGTGATGGTGCACAGGACATTGGAAAGCATTTCAGACTTGCACAACAATGTTGTGTCCATGTACACATTGTGTTACAGGGTGAGGCCAATCACTAAACAACACACATGCATCAAAGGCATGTATACTGTTCTCAACAAGGACTCTCTACACTCACACTGCATGCTGTTGAGCAATGCACATCCTGCATGCTGACATGTGTGATAAGACTCTTTGGCTTGTGATACTGTACTCCACCATCAACCACTAATGAGTATGTTCCGTATTGCTGTGTGTGTGTGTGTGTGTGTGTGTGTGTGTGTGTGTGTGTGTGTGTGTGTGTGTGTGTTCATGTGTGCATGTGTTCATGTGTGCATGTGTTCATGTGTTCATGTGTGCATGTGTGCATGTGTTCATGTGTTCATGTGTGCATGTGTGCATGTGTGCATGTGTTCATGTGTGCTAACATCCTGTACAGATGGTAAAGTTTGTTTCCTGTCTCCCTCTCACGGGTGCTGAGGTATTGTTGGATGAGTGCAGCAGGGAACCTGAAGTCACTGCCACAAATAGTGGACATGATGATACATGTGTTGTGGCACAGGCAGGTTTGACAGGGTCTGTTGTTGGTCTGCCAATCGACAGTACACAGCTTTCCACCCCATCTATGCGCACATTTATACTGCCAATACATCCCTCAACACCAATGGCCTTAGCTGAGGAACAGCATACAGTAGGCATTGACCAGGATAGTGTGGCATCTATGGCACATGCAACCCCACACAGCAGCCATTCCCAGACACCTGGAATGGTACCACATAGGCATATGTCCAGGGGTTTTCATGGGAGCACTGCTGGTCGTAATGCCCCTGGCAGACGTGCCCCCACAGGTCTCACAACCTCAGGTATGCTCCAGGCTGTAATGCAGGCACAGGCACATATGGAATGGTACACCAGGCAGGGACTAAGGGTGCAGAGGGCTTATAACACTGCTATCAATGACAGTATCCGTGACCTTGCCGATGCCATCCATAATTACACTGAGGTCATTGATAGATGTTGGAGGGAGACACTAGATGTCCTCCGCAATGTAATGTCCATGTGCCAGGCAGTGCAGGACGGCTGAGACGTCAACGTGGGCGTATGCCAGCAACATCATTAGCTGGCAGTCATCGTGGACAACACACAAGTCCCAGCCACTCCCGTAGTGGCAGTACCAGACCCAGCAATGTTGGGGCTGGCCTGTCAATAGACCGTCCTAGATGACCACATACACGTGGCTCTGGCCAGTCCCAGCAGAGACATTGGTCCAGTCAACATCCCTCTGCCTCTGACGATAGTACCCAGTCTGGCTTAGTACCTGATACTGTCCATGGCACCCCTGCCAGGCACAGGTACTGTGCCCGTGGCTGGAGACAGTGATCTGTACAGCCTGGCAGGTACAGTCTGTGGCTGTCGCACAACCTCCCGTATTTGTCAGCCAAAAGGTGGATCTGTGTGCATGCAGACACACACACACATAAACCAAACACCTAGGGCTAACACATACATACATTACATCAACACTGACCCATACTGTACTGTTGTCCCTCACACACACATTCACACACACACATACATGTCAATTGGATGGGTCATTGTCAGGCTCTGGCAAACCAATAACACACCCTGTGCATATGATGAAACTGTGCCACCTCCTGTCATCTGTGACATTGATGCAGGAACAGGCTAACATGGTGCTGATGCACAGGGTGACCTAATAGCAGTGTAGCAATGTTAGCATGTTGTCAACAGTAAAGTGTAATGATATCCTTGTTGGTATATCTGAGCAGGCGTGATGCATTAAAGCTATGATTATTAATGTAGTATTGTTTACACCAGTGTTAATTCCAAAAATGAATTGTCCAACCATGTGCCACTTGGCTGATGTGTGTGGTACTGCCAGCATGTGTTGGTAAGTGGACGGTACGTGTGTGATGTGTGCAGTACAGATTTGCAGGTGTACATTTGTGAACATGGTGGAGGTGCACTGTCTGCATGTACATACATGCTGGACACATGGGAAGGGTGACATGCCCTGTATTACACAGTGTCAACACTTCATATTTCCTATTGGTGGCCAGTATGCATTTTACTACACATATGTTACAACCTGGGTACACATGTGTGTATGACATGGTTTGACACTATGCTGTGGGTGATACTGTTAATATCGGTCATTGGTTTGCATTCTGGTAGTGTACATAACCTCAACAGCCTGATTTTAACCAATCGTTAGATGATGTCTTGACAACTGACACACAGCTGTAGGATACACAGTAGCATTTGAATCCTTCTGGTACTATACTATACCAGTAACCAGTGGTATTGACCACCACACATTCCTGTGACCACTGCTGTTTGGCATGTGGCCATCCTAGGCACAAGCATACACACTAGGGATATGTCCATCCACATCTGATAATGCATAAAGTGGCCTACAATGCATTCTCCAGATGAGACACTTATCCTCCGCAAGGGTATCATACAGACAGATACCTGTTGACCAACCCATGCTGTGAAGCTATAAACCAACTATAGCATAGTCATCTACATGTACTATACATAGTATCCTGCCAGTACCACATTGGTAGTAGCCCACAACATGTAGCAGGGGTACCGATGTGTACATACAGCTACATGTGATGTCATCTGTCCTTTGGTATTCACATTTCCAAAGGTATGCTGATGTCCCTCAGTGTATCACATAAGCAATAAGGGGTCTGTATGCATATCCACAGAGTTGTTGTACACCTAAAATGAATGCCCATTATTGACAGACTGTGTTGTGTTTGAACATGTCCGAAATATACCCCAGACATGAACCCTCACTCACACTATTCTATAGAAACTGCCATGTGTGTGTGTGACACAGATGACCTAGGCCACAGATCACTACAGTAGCTAGCCTTGTCACATACATACATATGTGACCTAAGGTCTGAGAAGCAGCAGCACAAACTGTCAATGGTAACATATGTATTTGTGTAGAAAGCAGGCTTCACACCTATGAACTAATTGAGGTCACATGTACATATATGTCTTTGCCACACAGTTACCAATTGAGATCACATGTACATATATCTATTTGCAACACAGATACCTGAAGTGTGCAATGCACATAATGTTGTTTTACTGATATGTCATACAGTAGTAAAAGCAAAACCCACCACACATTGATCAACAGTGGCATACACACACACACACTCAGCAATTGCAGGATTCAAACCACTACCTAGCTAGGTTATGATACTAGAGAAATACGCATTAACATGACACGCTATATATTTTACTGGGAGTTTTTATTTTCACTGCTTTATTTGTAGGATACTGACATCATCAGACTTGCCAAAGAGGAATTTATCTCTTTTAATGTGTTTTCCCAGACTCCAAAAAAGGGCACTCCTTTCAAAGGAAATCACATACACATACATCAATTGCAGGATTCAAACCCTTACCTAACTATGTTATGATACTAGAAAAATATGCATTAACACAACGCACTATATGCTTTACTGGGAGCTTTTATTTCCACTGCTGTATTTGTGGGATACTGACATCATCAGACTTGCCAAAGAGGAATTTACCTCTTTTAATGTGTTTTCCCAGTCTCCAAAAAGGGCACTCTTCTCAAGGGAAATCACTCGCACACATATACCCCCACACACACCGCAATTGCAGGATTCAAACCCCTACCTAACTATGTCATGGTACTAGAAAAATACACATTAACATGACGTGCTATATGCTTTACTGGGATTTTTCATTTCCACTGCTGTATTTGTGGGATACTGACATCATCAGACTTGCCAAAGGGGAATTTACCTCTTTTAAGGTGTATTCCCAGTCTCCAAAAATGGCACTGCTCTCAAAGGAAATCATACACCGCCACCAATTGCAGGATTCAAACCCTACCTAACAATATTATGATACTAGAGAGATACACATTAACACAATGTGCTATTTGCTTTACTGCAGGGTTTTGTTTCCACTGCTGTATTTGTGAGACACTGACATCATCAGACTTGCCAAAGTGGAATCTACTTCTTTTAATGTGTTCCTAGTCTCCAAAAAGGGCACTCCTCTCAAAGGAAGTCATACACACAGCAATTGCAGGATTCAAACCCCTACCAAACTATATTAAGATACTAGAGAGATATACATTAACACGACACGCTATATGCTTTCCTAGGGGGGTATCTTTTCTCCTGCTATATTTGTAAGATACTGACATCATTAGACTGGATATGGTAATGTGTGTGCACTTTGTTTTATGCAATCCCAGGAATGAACCATGTGGGTCAGCAGGTGTTAACAGCTTGAACAGGACTCCACAATTCTTAGCTTGTGTGATCTATCTGTGGACAAATTGCCATTCCTTCATATGACAATACATATTTATGCACAGATTGTTGATTTTGTGGATATGACATGTGTCTGGGATGTTAATAAAGGGCTGTTCAAAGTATATTTGGGACGTGTGTAGCTCCTTTCAATGATGTATGTCTTGCCTTGCAAACAGTCTAGCAGGTTTGGGAACTATGATCTACCCATGTACATACCAAAGTTGGTAGGGTTGTATGTTTGTCGGCTTCCAATAGCTCTGTTTATGACTTCAGTCATGATGGACTCCATGGCCTTGCAGATCAGACTTCATAGGCTTATAGGACTATAGTTCCCATGGTCTGTTGTGCACCAACACTTGTGGGGTGTGCCATATGTTGCTGTAAGACATTCAACAGTTTCAGATCCTGTAGACATGGTGAGGTTCAACAGACTGTTCAGGTGCAGGGTCTGTTTGTTCTGTAGTTCACTTATGACACATATAGGGAAACAATGTAATCCAATTGATGCCATGTTTTAGGCTTTGGGAGGAGCTGTTTACCCATTCTACATGTGATATCTCCTGGTATGATGATAGGGCCTTTTGTCAGTGGGAGGTGGGTATGTATGTATGGGCCTGTCTGACAGGATGTCAGCATTGTCAGTCAGGTACAGTTTGTCCTGACTCAGGACACATATGAGTGTACATTGCTATTTATGACATAGCTGAAAGAAGTGTCATGGTTCTGTCTGGACTCCTTCGCAGATAATCATTCCAAAACACCAACAAACCTGAGCACTAAACCCCTGTTATACTCTTTTACACACTTAACACCCTACTGATCCTTTTTGATAAGTCAACAGAGTATTTCATCATAATATCCTGGCATGTCCAAAGGTCGGTTTCGTGTGTACTTTCCAGTCCAGCTGGTGAATATGGGAATTTTGACAATGTTGCAACTGCCTTATGTACACAGACAACCCTCTCCTCCTCCCAACAAACACAGATATATGTGAGAGATGCAATTATATAGACAAACAGGAGGCTGAGCTCTCTTGACCCATGACTGGCACAGTCTATCAGGTGGTGAAGGTAACCACACACACCACAAATCCAGTCTCACATAGACCTATAGCGACAGCAAACAAAATACATTACCACACAAAAACATACTTGGAGGCTCTAAATAAAATCTGCCTAAGCAGCAGAGACCTCCAAAGCAGACACCCAAACAACTGCTACCCCACAACAATACCCACATATCACATAGTTCACAAAGTCAGTGTGCCACACAGTCACTGCCCTTAGGGCTAAACAACACACCTAATACACTTGTAATAGGTGACTCTATTGTCAGACACACTGACGTCCCACTCACCAGGCTGAACAAGGAGAAGGTCACTTTGAGCTGTCTGTCGGGTGCCAGGATCCCCCACATAACACATGAACTCAGGTCCCTCCAAAGCAAGTACAAATATGGCTCCATCATTGTCCTTGCTGGTGTGAATGTCCTCAGACGTTCCTCCCAGGACTACATGACAAGAGACATGGGGGAGCTCTCTGATCATGTAGCCCAGGCCAGTATGACCCTGACTTTGTGTAGCATCTTACCCTCACCAAGAATGATGGCACAGTATACAGACAAACTGATCAATTTTAACAGTTGGCTAACATATTGGTGTCATTCAAAGTGGATCCAGTGTCTGTCAGCCTGGGATGACATGCTCGACATGGCAAGTAGCTTCGCTATGGATGGCTTGCACCTGTCACCCCTGGTCTTTCGAATACTGGCTAAGGCTCTTGCCACCCCATAGTGCCTTTTTTAGACAAGGCTCAAATGACAAACCCACCTCCATAGACAATACAAGGTAAAAGAAACTAAGGGGAATGCTGCTCAATACCAGATGTCTAAACCTCAAAATGCATGCACCCAAGACTCTCCTCAGTATGTAGAATGTCAATATCTGTGCACTAACAGACACCTGGTTCTGGCTTCTGTAAGCACCCCAGCACTACCAGGTTATACTTCATACCATGCTTTTCGGCCACAAGACTCAGACTGACCAACAAAAATAGGGGGAGTATCCATATACATCACAGATACACACACCTCCAGGTTAGTAGCACTGCATGAAGCATTGGAGACCATACATGTGCAACTAGCAATGGGCAAAACTGCCTTTCAGTTTGTAGCCTGCTACAGACCACCCTCCCAAACTCAGGAACCCCACTCAGCTTTCCTGGGAACACTGGAGAATATGAAGGTCTCTCCAAACACCATTATATTGGGTGACTTCAACTACCCAAACATTGACTGGGAATGCTACTCAAGCCCCAACACCCTCGCCCAATGGTTGCTAGAATTTATAAACTCAAATGCTATGGCACAACTGGTCACCACACCCACAAGTGGGGAAAACATATTGGACCTGATCATCACCAACATGGGGACTCTCTGTTCCACACCAGAGGTATACCCCTCATTGGTAAGGTCAGACCATACATTTATCTCACTGGACATCCATATCCCATCCCCACCCCCATCCTAGGTAATCTCGGTGAAGAACTTCTCAAAAGCAAATGTCACACTTCTCCAAACCGAAGTGGTATTCTTCAAAGACCCTGGGACAGTGGTAAATACAGCTCAGACCACTGAATCCTTTACAGACGCATTCTATGGACACCTACTGGAATGCATGGATTGTGCTATCCCAAATAACAACAGGACTCACTCCTCCAAAGGCAGGGGACCTGTCTGGTGGATCCCGGCCATAAATAAGCTTAACAACGAAAGGAGGAGGCTACTACATGACAGAGCACAATCCCAAAAAGGGAAGGCATCTCTGATCAGTACTAGCAAGAAGGTACAATCACTCATGAATTCATCTAAGGCCCACTTCGAAAGGAAAATTGCACCAAACACTAAGGACAACCACATGGCCTTTTTTAGTTCTGTCAGAAACCTGGGTGGCAACTCCCAGATATGCTGTGAGTTACTGCAAAATGACTAAACATACACTGAACCCACTGACATTGCCAACATCCTGGCAAACAGGTTCAGTGCGAATGTCTCCCCCCCATCCCCCCTAAAGAGCAAATGTCCATCCCAACAGAGTGTAGCCTCCCTGACATCACAGATGAACAGGTGAGAGCTGCCCTCTCCAAAGCAGACAACACAGCATCAGTGGGACCGGACGGTGTCCCAGCCTGCATCTTACATGAGCTTCATGATGAACGTAACCCTCACATTAAGTCACTGTTCAATATCAGACTTACTACAGGATATGTACCCAAGGAATGGCGTACAGCAACAGTAGTCCCTCTCCACAAAGGTGGTGCCACGATGGACCCCGGACAATATTGCCCTATAAGCCTAACTAGCCTGGTCTGCAAAGCTATGGAGCGTATCATCATGGAACTCATACACAAAGACATCGGGAACCTGCAGACACTGGATCCTACCCAATTCAGCTTTGTTGTGGGCAGATCTTGCCTCTTGAACCTGGTTGACTTCTTTAAACAGTTACCAGGTCCATAGCCATAGGGAAGGTAGTCCACACAGACTACCTGGACCTCGCAAAACCCTTCTACACAATACTCCACTCGGGCATCATACATAGGCTCACCAGCTTTAATATCAACACATATGTCACAAGATGGATTGCTAACTGGATCAAGGATAGCACCCACATAGTCAGTATTGCAGGTGCCATGTCTCACTCTACACTAGTTACACATTGCATCCCACAAGACTCAGTCCTGGGACCTCTCATGTTCAGTATATATTTCTCTGATGTACAGGCTAACACAGGAGGAATATGGCTGACCATGTTCACAGATGACTGCAAATTGGGTGCCATAATCAACTCTCCAGCTGGCACAAGCATCCTCCAAAAGGGTCTCACAGAGATGGATAACTGGTGCCAGAGCCATGGCCTACAGCTAAATGCCATTAGATGCATAGTCATCCCCTTTGGGAATAACAACGTGCCCACACATTACCACATAGGTGGTAATCTGTTAAGTAGGAGTTATTAGTAATCTCACCTTTGACAATCACGTTGCCAAAGTCATTAGATAGACTTTCTATATAGCCCACCTTATCCCAAAAGGTTTCAAATCTAGATCATGTGAGGTCATTGTGCCCCTATACTCATCAGGCCCATGATTGGATACAATGCCCCATTTGGGATGTACCTTACCCGACACCTGCAGCAACTGTAATGTCCACAAAAGTACCTCACCAAGTAGATCTAGGGACTCACACAGATGCCCTGCGTAGTTTGGCTAAAGTAACTCCAGCTCTACTCAGTCACTTATTGCCTACTCGGATGCGATCTGTACCTGTTGTTTAAAGCCATGTCCAACCCAGAATTAATGGACATGCTCCACCTCAGGATATCCGAATCCCTTAGAGCTACACTGTCCAGGGACGTAAACCTCAGCACAGATATTAATAGGACATACTGGAGGGACAGATTCTTATTCCAGAGGCTCCCCTCACTCTGGAATGAGATCCCAGTCCTGCATAGGCAGAGCCCCCCACTGACCACCTACAGGAGACATCTTGATGAGTGGATGGGTGATCGTACGTTTACCCCTGTGATCTCTTCTGGGTCCCTGCTACACAGAGGCACAATAAACTAATCGTAAAAAGGGCTATCTTGTGTGACCTATTATTCACAGGCACAATCTACTAATCTAACAGGGTTGCAAAAGCCAAACACACTCTGGCTAGGCTTATAAATGCTCTAGGGCAGATAGCCTAGTATCAACCTATGAACTTATGATAATGTTTGGGATGCACATTGTTTATTGATGATACTGATTGCAGGTTTTTTATCTTCTTTGCTTTCCCACTTTCTATGAACAACCCAAGTATCTGCAGAACATATTTGATTATGACAGGGTTCCACTATATTATATATGTGTCTGTTGTCATATAACTGTGTGCACAAGGCAGATTGATGAATAGTGAGAGGTTCCTGGGTTAACACATGCAACTGCCGGATATGTGTGGCCCACTGCTGTACTCAGACAAGGCCTAAGTGTGTGAGTATGTCCACTTTGGCCTTTCAGTGTTTTGTTGCCTGACATTTGTCTCATTTATTCAAGTGTGTGAGCATGCCCAGTGTGACCTTTCAGTATGTTGCTGTCTGAGGTCCACTACATTTGTTGATGTGTGTGAACATGACCAATATTAACATTTATACTATATGTGTGTTGAATATCAGGTTCTATTCTTACTGCAGGGCTCACCTTTGTGTCATAACTCGACAGGGATTATGCTGTGCCTGCAGGGTTTCCATGAGATACTTTGCATAGACTTATCAACATTTCTTCATACAGGCTGACCACTGAAATACTGTCATGGTTTAGTGATTCAGTACTATGACTATAGTGCACAGTATCCTGGGTTCGAGGCCTGTCACTGCTTTATATTTTCATACTGAGCAGACCAGACTGCTTAAGGGCCAGTAGAGCAAATATGAGCATGTTGGCTTTTGTTCAGCTATGCCCAACTTAGACCAAGCTTGTCCAACATTGCTCAACATTAACCAACATTGAAGAATGTTGCTCAATATTGCTCAACATTGACCACAGTTGTGCTAGTTAGTGTGTGCAATTTTGTTTACATATACTAAATGGTGGTAAAAGCTGTTTAGCACTGCATTATATTGCTTAGCACATGGCAATCATGCCTCAGGTGGTGCTGCAGGGTTGCCTGTGTTGGATGCACATACTACACTCACTATACATGTTTGAAAACAGGTAGTGTCAAGTTAGGCATCACTTTTACTATATGTGCATGCCAGAGAGTGGTATCATTTCCAGGGTTCTTACTGAGCCAGTGTATGTGCTATGCATTGCCTCTTTTCCAAGGCCAAAGCATACTGGGCATGCCTCCTTCTGCCTACTGGGGCAGGCTCAGGTTGTTCCTCCTCCGAGTCACGCTCTGCCTGTGATGGCCTTGGCAATGGTCGGGGGCTGTTTGGCCCGGGCCTATGCTGCTTCTGTTGCAGCTGTTTTCACAGGATCATATTATGTAGCATAGCACATACCATGACAATTTGGGTACATGCAGTTGGTGAGTACTGCAAGGCTCCACCAGATGTGTCCGGGCACCGGAACCGTGACTTGAGCAGCCCAAACACACACTCTGTTACATTTCGTGTTTGTGCATGTGCTTCATTATGGCATTCTTGTTCAGGTGTGTGTGCATTTCTGATGGGTGTCATCAGCCACGGCTGCAGTGCATAGCTAGCATCCCCCACTAGGTGACCATGAGGGATGTCCCCATTGGCAAATGTCTGGTACAGCTGTGTCAGATGCCAGATACGGGAATCATGGTAGCTTCCAGGGCAGCCAGCACACACATTCAGTATTATGCCCTGGGCATCACACACAACCTGGCAGTTGATGGAGGGGAAGCCCTTGCGGTTAAAGTAGACCCTACCCCGCTCACTGGCTGGTGCTTTGATGCATATGTGCTTGCAGTCTATTGCACCCACTACCTCAGGGTATTCCACTATTTGCTGGAAGAGACGCATATTGCTGGCCAATACCTCATGGGAATTGGGAAATATACATGATCACCAACATGTGCTGACATGGCATCCAGGAACTGGTGCAGTACCCTGGATGCTGATGCCTGTGATATCCCCATCATATCACCAGTTGGTCTCTGGAAGGCACCTGTTGCTAATATTCTTAGGCCAACATATACCTTGGTTTCCACTGGGATGGGATCCCCTCTGTTGGTTCTGTGTGTGAGGCGTGCATATTGCTGCATGAGATCTCTGTCCACTCAATAGAGCTCCACTATCTCCAGCTCATGTAGCCCCTGATAGGTTACCCTGGGCCTGTACACTCTTCTCTGTCTCCTCACTGTGGGTTGTCCAGCAGCATTCACATTGTCACCACCCTCAGCATGTTGCATATGTTGCCTTATAACAGCAATGGCAGCCCCTAACATTTCTTTGTCTCAGTACAACTTTTTCAGTTTTCACTTCTATTAGCTTACTGCAGTGTTGCAGTGTCTGAGAGAAACATAGTGGAATGTTGTTTGCAGAATTTTAAGTGCTGGGCTGGGCTGGGCTAGTGTACGGCCTGTGCAATTGCCTGCTTCTGATAGTTTTCACCTGCTAGGTCTGCTAGTACTCCCTGGTTAACTATTTGTTGTGCTTCCTTTTTCCTTTCTGTTTCCTCAGGGGGGTAGCGCCACGCACACAAGCGCAAACACACTCACACCAGCTCACACGCGTGCACACTTGCTTACATGGACTAAAACTTGCTTATTCTTGCTAAAACATGCACACACCAGTGCAAACACGCTTACACAACTTTAAACAACCTTAGACATGCTTACTCCGGCTTAAACATGTGCACACAGGCACACACGCGCTCACAGTCTTGCAAGGATGTATGGGCGCGTACTCACGCGCAAACACATTGCAAGCACTTCTACAAGAAACTTTAGTGTTATCCACGGCATACACCTTCAATTTCTTGCCTTTAGCTAGTGTACCTGTTGACACACCTCTTCCAGTGATGAGTAACTGACAGCAAACACATGCCACTCTGCTCCAGTGAGCTTCACTTCTTTCATACATACCCCCCTCGTGATGTCACCTATCTTCTACTCTGATACTCCCCTTATCCTACTCCTACACTCCACTGACTGTGCTCATTTGCTATGTAAACTTGGGATTCACTATCCTTACCCTCATTTGCATAGGATTGCCTACTAATGCTTGGTTACATCTCTTAGACTGAGCTTCCCATCTTAGCAACCTCTACTCGGTAGCCATGTTGTCTTCAGCCTGCCATTCCCTTGCATTGTAAATTAAGAATTACAATAAAATCCACATTTGTGGATTTTAATTATTGGTTTTCTGGTTTTTAGAGTGCATCACGTTTGTGTGGTGCTGCGCTACACTTAAACATTGGAGATCAGGATAAAAAAATTATTTTATTTCTATTTTGCATCAGTGAACATTGCCAATGGCTGTATTTTTGGTCATTGGCATGCTTCCTCAACTGGATGCATCCTTTTTTTGGAGCTGTCACGGCTCTGTTTTGCTATTTGCAGAACCGTACTCAGTTGTCAATGGAGTACATTTCTGCAAATAACACTACTCTTACTCAGACAGGTTCGGGTTTCCTGGATCGCAAATTTGCCTCATTTGCATAGCTTTCACTTGCAATTGAGGTAAGTTGCCCTGTCCGTGTAAGAGTTGTTTTAGGAGTTCTGTTGCACGCCCCTACTGGCTGTTCCTGGATCACTCGGCTGACATGTTGGTTGCATGGAGTCTTACTCTACTCTTAGACTCTGTGCAAGCCTTTGTAAATCCGGCCCATTGTTACTTCTATAGTGCCTTTTTTAAGGTAGAGTCTCATTACTGGACATTTCTACACAGCAAACTCAAACCCAAATTCTGTCAACTTCCAGGTGGCACTACTCAATGCTAGGAGTTTAAAGAGAAAGATGTTAGAACTTGATGCCCTCCTGTAACTCAACCACATTCATATTTGTGTAGTTATTGAGAAACAGATTCAGTGCAATAACAGCACTATCTCTATACCAAGCTTTAGAGCCTATCATGTTGTTATTCCCTTTGGAGTCTGCTGGGCAGTATCTGTAGTTTCAGAAACACCTTCCCTTCACATGAAATTACCCAAAACGCTAACTTGGAACTCCTGGAGACCTAAATTACCTTTGCCAAATGTCCCCAAAGATCATGGAAATATCCTACTACCACTGAAGGGTTAAATTTCTAACCAAATAGCTTGTTGCTAGAGGCCTTCACTTACTCAAGCATTGACTGGCACAGTAACACCTCTAAAATGGAAATGTTCAGCATTCCTAGACTTAGTTAATGACAATACATTAGTCCAAATTGTAAATCTACCCACTAGAGGCACTAATATCCTCAATGTGGTCCTTACCAAATTTGCACCTGCCTGTATTGTCCCACACAAACCCCCATCCCTGGTTAAATTTGACTATAAATCAGTTACCTTCTCTGTCAGGATCAATGGTACCACCACACCATCAAATTAAACCATTAGGGACATCTCCAGGGCAAAGCTACTTCAACATGTAGAAGTATGCAAAATTCCAAACAGTCTTCAATAAATGGACCCAAATGAGAGGACTGCCACACTTACCTCTACTTTTTACCAGAATCTAAGCAGCTTAAAAAAGTCTTTACCAATCTGCTCTAAATGTAAAATCAGGAATAAACCACTCTGGTTGAACTATGCAACAAAATAAGGAAAATAAGGAAATGTTGTAAGAAATCCCCCTCCCCCCTCACATCAAGACCACAATGAAAAATGCCAGCAAGGAACATAAGAGCACTATTAGAAAAAAATATAGCAGACTACACTTTTAAGTTTGATACAGATACCAAAGGAAACAATATTTTTTCAGTTATGTCAGAAAATTAAGGAAAAATGTCCACACTGTACTGAGCTTATCCCTACTAATATGACATATTTCCATCCCAAAGATACAGCCAATATATTAGCAGACAAATTTAGTGCCGACTTTACCCCATCTATCTACATGGTTGCACCTACTATCCCTGAAAATTTATTTTTCTTAGTAATAACATTGGATCAAGTTCTTAGAATTCCTGTTAAAGTCTAAAAATAATGTTTCTGTGGGACCAGATAACATACCAGGCTGCATTCTCATCGATGTCAAGTATGCAGCATCTGATCTTCTGCTTAAGCTGCTCAACTCAGCTTGTCCACACTATCCAAAAGTTAATTTCTGATACCTGGAGAACAGCAACTGCAATTCCTTCATACAAGGATGGCCCTTCTCAGAACCAGGTAATTACAGACCCACTATCCTCATTAGCCTTACCTATAAAGCCATGGAATGTATCATAAATTAATTCATTTATGCAGCTGTAGGCAACCTAACCTTAGACGAGACTAAGTTTGCCTTTGTGAGGGACAGGTCCTGTCTCTTGAACCTATTAAATTTCTTTAAAATTATTATAGTGGATGTAGACAGTATCACTCTGTGCACAGTGCTTATGTTGACCTGGCCAATGCTTTTGATACTATCCCCTTAACTGACATTATTGAAAAGTTAAACAAACTTAATGTAAACCCTTATGCTGTCCATTGGATAGCAAACTGGCTATCCAACAGATCTGAAGTAGTGAAAATTGCTTGCACTTTTTCTGTACGCAAAATTATAACAAGATCCAGATAAGTCATCTTACTGCTGTACTCTTCCCTTTTCAGATCCATCACTGAGAACAATGCCCCTTTTGGTTATGTACAGATCCAAGCATATCACTCAACTGGAAGGTCCCAATGATTTTTAAACAAAACAAAATTAAACCAGTAAATCATTCAGCTACACCACAACTCTTTCTGCTCAAAAGTTTGCCAGCTAGTCAGGGTGTCCCACTTTTCGTACCATGAAAGACCCAATTGTATTTGACAAAGTATGTACATTTACACCAACCAATAAACAAGTCTCACTGGAGGGATGGGGTCCTAACTCAATGTATTCCCAGCCTGTAGAATAAATTATCATTATGAATGATGGTTTGACATAAATTTTTACAATGGTTATCGTGTATGGCACTGCTTGATTTAGAACTTCTAAGGGTGTCTTCTTAAAGGTGTATATGGCTAGGCATCTTATGGATCACTTGCCCAGGTCTGTTCCTATGTTCTTATGAACAGATCCTAGATTCTAATACATTTAAAGATCACTAGCTAATAAAGACCTTGAGCTGCAGGTAGACACTTAGAGTACATGACACAGTGATTGTGAGAGGTAGTCTAATATGCCATATGATACAATAAAATAAAATTACACTGAATGCTATGTTCCTTACATAAGACTAAGGTTTGGTTGTCCATAAGGAAGAAAATTGCCATTTTGTGCAGATGTGTGATGTGAGTACCTAGTAAACTGTGAAAAAGCAGTGCATATTCTTTTAAATAAAATCTTTGTTTGTACTTGCAGTCTCCTGAGTTCTGGTCCGGGATTGTGCAGTTTTAGTTTTGTTACAAGTTTGTGCCTTCACTTTTGCCATTATTGCTTCTGAGAGTTGTTTTTAAGATGACTTGCAAAATGTCTGTTGCACTTACATACACTATAATAAAGATGGATATTAGTACTTCTGTAGTTCATCTTTTCCTGAGTGTATTTGTATGCCTAAAAGTATCTCCACTGAATCACATGAGAATGGTATTCCTTTTCTGAATACTGGTTACTCAACATTCTTTTCTGATTTCCATAATGATAAGTTGAGAAACACAAAATTGTGAAAATGGACAAGCTGGCCTAGAGCCAAACAATTATGTATAAATAAGCAATAGTATCATGGCTCTGAATGTGTATGTCACTTTTACAGTCTCTTTTTCCATATCTCTGTATCTCTGTCTCTTCATTCGTCTCGTTTTATTTCTTCCAACACACTGCCAAATATGACACTAAAACGTAAGGCTTGTACAATGTAAATGTTAGGATGAATGACAGTATACTTCTGTTTGATACTTCATGCATAATTTTACTTTGTGCAATACAATGATCTTTTATTATCACACTTCTTAAATTTAATGCAGCTACTAAAAAAGGCCATTTAGTACATAAAAATGGTTCACACCAGCCACAAAAATAAATATATAAAATATTAGGATTTACAGCTTTCTTAATACTTTCTGCTGTGTTGCCAAATTTGCTGAACCTTACCTCCACAATCAGTCACAGAAAAAGTCTTGTCGGGTCACCTCAGACCACAGTGTCAGTAATGAAGGTACCCCTCACGCCAAGCTATTACCTGATTTTTACTCGCACCATACCTCTCAACCTTTTAACACAAAAAATCTGGACAAAGCATAAAATAATGGAGGGACAAACACCCAAAAATAGGGACATATTTTAAATATTGCTCCTATAAACTTAGAAAGTTGCTACAATAACAGGATTTGTGTTAGAATGCATTTTCTGAAAAATATGAATTCTGAAACTTAGATGTTTCTCATTATTTTGTGACTTTGATCCTCTGTAATTTTCCAGAAAACCACTCATTTTATGAGGAACATACCTAAATACAAGGCATAAATCAAGAGTAATTGATCCTGTATACAGTTGAGAGGTATGAGTCATGCACACATATCTCCTTATTTGAACTGCTGCAAGAAATTACCCTTCACACACATGTATGCTCTCTATCTACTTGTGTAATAAATCTAGGATCCTCACAACAGACCATAATATTTAAATTTGGATAAGTCATGAGCAAACCACTCCATTAGTGACAAAAGTAGTGTTACTGCCTCCGACAATCCAAAGTGACCTAAGGACAAAGCTTGTTTGGATTGTAAAAAAACTCATATAAAAATATGTTATATGCATGTATGTGACTGTATACTGATGATTCTTCCAACATTCATTGGGTTACATTTAAGGAAACACAGCTTGATTAGTTCACATTGCAGTTCACAAAGTCACTGAAACAGGCACTTCCATGGGTCCTGACAGAGACAGGGCAGATCAGAATCACTACTTCCTCTGCAGGCAGCAGATCAGGACTTCATGGAAAGTGACTGACTATATGGCAGTCTATTAAATCCCACAATTTCAACCATATACTACTATCTCTCTTTCTCTCTCTCTCTCCCCAGATTCAATAATGCAATTTTACCATGCCAGAATAGTGTAGCAGCTCCTGCATGGAATATGGCTGCTGAGTGATTCAGTAAACAAGGCTGGGGGCATGCACGAGCCTGCCAGAACTATTCTGGCATGAACACCACTGAATAATGCTAATTATCTCATTCACTGGTGAAAAACATGCAAATTAGGTGAATTAGCGATTCAGTAAGCAGGCAGGCATCTGTGCCAGAGTAGTACCCATTGCAGAAATGTATTCGGTTACTAAACATGTACATTTCTGCAAAAATAAAAATGGGGGGCATAACAGCTCAAGGTAAAGCATGTATTATGACTATTAGGCATGCCAATGTCCAAAAATATGGCCACTAGCATAGAAAACAGTTGCAAAATTATAAAAATATAACTTTTTTTAGCCAGTTTCGGGTGTGTAAGCAGAGCACAGTGGCGCACAAATGAGATTGTGCAGAGAATAAAAAAAACGTGAAAAGACAACTTTAAGTGAAATCTGCATTTTGCCATTATAGTGGGCAGCATGCAGAACCAAAACAATAACAGGTAACACTGGCTGCTAAGGAGAAAGGCTCTGGTGTAGTGGTGTAACAAGGGACTAAGGCAGTAGAGTATGCAAATGAGCAAAATGTACTGAATAGCAAAATGAGAGACCATTGTCTGGATGAACTTAACTGTGTAGGAGCTATAATGCAGTGGTGTAAGCAAGAAAAGCATCTGACATAAAAAGGGTGTGTGTCAGGCTTGGTGTAAGCATATTGGAGCTCCACAGCTTCCATTTGAGCTTAGCTAAGCACAGCTAAGCAAGGGGTATGTCTGAGGCTGTATTTACTTATTCCATGAAATGAGGAGCATGTTTGCATCCAGGGGAGGGCCATTTCTGCTTAAAAGTGTTTACTTTAGCTAAACAGGTTTGTGCGGTGCGCACTGGGTCTTAAAAAAAAACAATGGAGATAGCAGAACTGTTTACATTTGGGCTGTTGGTGTGGGACTGAAAAGGAGAGGAACTTGGAAGAAAAAATGGGAAATAGAATAAAAGCAATCAAGTACAAATAATATAGCTGGCAGATGGAATGTATCATAGTCAGGCAATCATACAGGCAGCATCTGCAGCACAACAGTATAAACTATGTAAACACCTTTTAGTCTGTTTTTTCCCACAAACTCTGCCCCATTGGTGTACACACTTGGGGGAATTTTAACTGACAAAATGGTAGGGGCTGCTGTAGCTTTGATACAGCAGTATGTGCTACAGGCTGAGGGTGGTGAGGAGGATAATGCTGACAACCACCCCAGACTAAGGAGGAGGAGAAGAGTGTTGAGACCCAGGGTAACCTACCAGGGGAAATATGATCTGGAGATTCTAGAGTGCTACAGGGTGGACAGGGACTTACTTCAGCAACTCATCGAGCTGTGCTGGCCTCACCTCAGACCAAGACCCAACAGAGGGGAACCCATCCCAGTGAATACCAATGTATGTATAGCCTTAAGAATACTAGCTACAGGTACTTTCCAAAGACCTACTGGGACATCATGGGGGTCTCACAGGTTTCTGCATCCAGAGTACTCCACCAGTTCCTGGACACCATGCTACCACATGCCGGAGAGCACATTTACTTCCCCAGCACTAATGAGGAGAGGACCAGCAATATGTGCCTCTTCCACCATGTAGCAAACTACCCAGAGGTACTGGGTGCCATACACTGCATGCACATCCACATCAAACACCACCCAGTGAAGAGGGTAGGATCTATGTAAACCACAAGGGCATTCACGCCATCAACTGCCAGGTCATGTGCAATGCCCAGGGCATTATCATTAATGTGTATGCTAGCAGCCCTAGAAGCTATCACAACTCCCACATCTGATATTCCACACAGCTGTACCAGGGATTTGCCAGGGTGGACATCATGTACGGTCATTTGGTGGGGGATGCTGGCTATGCACTGGATCCATGGATGATGACACCCATCAGAAATGCACACACACGCACTCAAGAATGCCATAATGAGGCACATGCACAAACCAGGATCATTATAGAATGTGTGTTTGCAATGCTCAAGTCATGGTTCTACTGCCTTGACATATCTGGTGGAGCCATGCAGTACTCTCCAGCCACACGTGCACACATGTTCATAGTATGTGCCATGCTATACAATATGATCCTGCGGAAACAGCTGTGGCAGGAAAAGCACAGGGAAGGGACACACAGCCCCCCATCATTGTCAACCTCCACACAGGCACAGAGGGTCTCAGAGAAGGAACTCCCTGAGCCAGCTCCTGTAGGCAGCTGGGGGTGTGCCCAGTATGCCCTGGCCTTGGCAAAGAGACAACGCATAGCACACACACTGACACTGTAGGAACCCAGGGAATGACACCTCTCTCTGACTCACACACACAGTAAAATGTATGCCACACACATCACACTACCTGTACCTTACCATGTATAGGCAGTGTACTGGGTGCATGTGACATAGGCAGCCCTCAAGCACCATCCTCACAACTGCCGCAGGCACAATGTAAGTCAGTTTTCTTAACAATTAATAATTGGAGTAGTATGCTCTGGTAGCATATCTATGTTATCGCTGCATGCATGCAATCGAATGGAGTGGCCTACTGGGATAGCAGCAGACAACTGATAGCTATGTGGGACACCAGGAAATGTTTTCCCAATACTGGCTTTCCACAGTATGCAGTAGTACCCAAGGTGAAAAACCCCACTGCAGTATATGTGGGGAGACAACTAACATAGGTCACAGGCATGGATGTCAATGTGAGGGTTCAATACTCACCCCTCAGCCTCACCCAGCAAGTCAGCATAGAAAACCATTAAAAAATGTCTGGCAAAGGCCCACAAATGTTGACAATGATGAAATACCCCCCTACAGACTTACACAGTGATATCACAGCAGGTCTCGTAGTTGCAGTAAGGCTCTGAAGGGTAAGAATTCTGAAACTCAAATGTATGCCATTACAATCTGACCTGTGGCCTTTAGTGGTATGCCTCTATTCTCCAAGACAGTGCACAATACTATGCTACATGAAACCAAAATGTAAAGCAAATAGCACACTCTGTGCAAATGTGTACAGTTGACAGGTGTGCCTCCACACCCATAATCCCATAGAAATGCAATAACATGTATGTTTGTAGGGAAATAGCAGCAGAGCACACATTGCCAGGGTTGTCCCAATCAACATGATAACTTGTAGCATGTCCAAAATATGCAGGGTCAATGAGCTATGTATATGAGTGGTTAGTACTGCCAGGATGTGGCCAGTACTTATTCCTGGCTGTTGTGTGTCTTAGTGGCCTAGGTACAGTACTGTGGTTGACAGAGCCATATGCCAAGAAATGCAGTGCCAACTATTTTGCATATCAGGTACATCTATGGTAGGAGATGTACACACTGTCCAGATGTCAATATATATTACTGCAGGAAAGCTGGACAGGTCATGGACAGGGGGCAATACATATGGACAGTACACAGCTTGGAGTAACCTACACAGTGCCTAACATACCTATCAACTGTACAGACTTATTCCAGAATGTCCAGAGGTTTGCATCATATTTCTGGTCTGTATATCATGAAACAGTGGTTGTCTAGCAATTCATTGACAAATCACATAAGACTAAGGTCAGAAAATAATGACAAATTGTAGTGTCAGACTTCATACTCTATAAAAATGCATGCTAATGCAAAACCTGTTATTGTATCACCTTTCTAGGTTTGTAAGGCCAATACTTAAGAATGTTCCCTAAAGTTAGGCCTTTGTCCTCCAATAACTTATAGCTTTGTGCAGATGTCTGGCTGTCAGAAGTTGAGAGATATGGTACCTAGTAGGACAGCAGGTACCTGAAGGTCAGTGTACTGCCAGTATATAAAAGGCTGTCAACTTTCTGTGTCAGCAAAGAACAACATGTCACTGGCCAACAGCCATACCCTGGAATGACAGAGGTTGTCACAGAAGAAGCACAAGTATGCCTTGTATATCTGTTCTGCTTGTCCTAACACTGCATCTAGCTGCCAACTATTCACAAAACAAGAAAGGGTCATGTCAAAACAGCAATGGCAGACAGTGGGGAAGCAGATGTCATACCCCTAAGAGAAAGCAAGCAATTACCAAACCAGTCTCCCAACTGTCTATGTTTGGCAGAACATTATTAGCACCCTATCCCCATGTGCGGGCCATTGTCTGACTGTTATATATAGGCCTGTCCAGATGTCAATCTGTGACAGTATGACAGCTAGGCCCACATGTAGTCTCATAATAACATATAGCTGCACAAACCGTCTAAGGACCACAGCAAATGTAGTAGTGCAATGATGGACAACCTGCTAAATAGGTACACTCAGAGGTGTGAAGTCCACAACCTTGTGTATGATGTTATGACATTTCACTCACATCACAATTACAAATACATAACACCAGCCACTGTGGCCAAAGCCTGTGACTGGACTACAGAAGGACAAAGAGACACAAACATAAGGGGAAGGGGAACCACTGTCCAGACAAATGGAGAATGTGCACATCAGAACAAATTGTGCAGTAATATAGGTGCCATGCAGTGTATGAAATCAGTAGATATCACCTGCAAATACACAAAACACACACATGTAAGTGGAGGTCCGCATTCCGCAAAAAAATAAAAAACCCAAAGGACCCTTCAGAGGCAAAAACCCATGAAAACTCCACAAATCTATACAAAAGGCCATGTAGACTCCACACACAAGGGTCTTGCAAGCACTAAGGCCTTACCCCAAACCCCAAACACCTGCCCTACACAGACAGGCTAACAGCACTGACCCTCTACCCTGTACCATTCAGACTCTGTTGAGCTGACCCTTGTCTGGCATGCAAAGCAATCCAGACCCTGCCTTAATGGAATTGTTGCACATCTGGAAGTCAAGGCCCACTCCATCAACCTTTAGGCACAGCATCAACCTGGGGTGTGATATCAGTACGGCCTGTTGGTGTGCCAGATATGTGTCCCACACACTCCCCCATCTTTGGAATACACTCCCTGTTCAGAGCAAGCCAAGTGCCTCAATACCCCTAGTGATGATTTTCCTATATAAGTGCATGGGAAACACAAAATACAGTCCGGTGATTCCACCTGTGTCCCTGCTGGACAGGGGCTCTGTGTTCTGACATGTCTTAACATGGGCTACACTCTTGTCTGTGTGGCTTATAAGGGCTTCAGGGCTAATACCCTACTAACATCATAGCAACCTATCAACTTATACACAACTGTCTGTCAGTGGTTCACCACATTAATCTGTACTTCTCTGCCACTGACATACCTGGAAGTCACAGTGCTATGTGGAATGTACTACACATATAATGGGCATTTCTGCACAGTAGAATGCACTCTGTACTCACAACCATACCTCTCAACCTCTGACAGTGAGACATCTGGACATGGTCATAGATGAAAGGGGGACAAAGGCCCAATGATAGGCATGTGTTTGTAAATATTGCCCTTAAATACTAAGATAGTTGGTAGAATAATGGGTTTTGCATTAGCAGGAAGGTTATGAAGTCTGAAACACTGATGTCTATCATTATTTTGTAACATTAGTCTTCAATTATATGCAACTAACTTGTCATCCAAACCCAAGTGTATGTAGACTGGATGAAACTTCTAGACAAACACCTGGACAATCTGCCAAAAACTGCACAGTTAAGAGGTATGACCACACCACAATATGACATTCCAGGTAAGAAGAATACCACACAAACAGGAGATCCCCAGCCAGTATATCACCAAGTGTGTGTGCATGTGTGCGTGTGTGTGTGTGTGTGTGTGTGTGTGTGTGTGTGTGTGTGTGTGTGTGTGTGTGTGTGTGTGTGTGTGTGTGTAGATGTTTGTAGGATGGAGTATTTTGAGGATTTTCCAAACCACAACACTTCCCGGTGCCCTACTTTAGCAATCCTGCTGATGTCATTCACTTTAGAAGTACTTTTGGACACTTGTTAACCCTATAAGCTCTGTAGTGTGTGCGATAACTGTACAACACTGTAGTACAAATAACTCGATAGGTAGGGGTTCTAATCCCAGTCCTGGCAAGTGTGTGTTGGTGTTTCTTTGTAAGAAAAACAGTTTTAGGCAATTCCCAACCACTGCACTTCCTAGTGGCTTACTTTAGCAGTCCTGCTGATGTCATTGCCCTTACAAGTACCTCTGGACAGCTTTCAGCCCTATAAGCTCTGTTACGCATGTAATAAATAAGTAGCAGCATAGTACAGATAACTAGACAGGCAGGGGTTTTACTCTCAGGTCTGGCAAATGTGTGTGTGTGAAGGTGTTTGTAAGTGTGTATGTTTGTAGGGTATTGTATTTTGATGCCCTTCCCACACAGTACATTTCCCATTGTCATACTTTACAAAGGCTCTTGATGTAATTCACCTTAGATACACATAACTATATAGGTAGGTGTTCTAAACTCAATACTGACAGCTGTGATACAGTGTGTGTGTGTGTGTGTGTGTGTGTGTGTGTGTGTGTGTGTGTGTGTGTGTGTATGTGCATGTGTGTGAATCATATTCTCAGGGGCTGTGGGTTATATGACTTTGAGGCATGTACCACCCAGTACATGTCCCATTGCCCTTCTTTAGAAGGCCTGCTGATGTCATTCACCTTAGATGTACCTGTTTACACTTGCCAGCCCTCTAATCTCTGTGGCATGTGCAATAACTGCGTAATATTCTCGGTTGGAGTGTGGGGAGTGCCTTCTGTGTAGAGTCTGCATGTCCTCCCCACGGTTGGGTGGGTGTTCAAAAGACATGCGTAAATGGGCATGCCTTCGTTGAAGGTTGAACGTCAAGCTGGCACCTCGGTGTTCATGAAAATCTACTGCCAATCATTAGCAGACCAGAGTTCCGCTGTAGTGACCCCTAACAAGGAAAAGCCAAAAGACAACAACAACTACAGTGCAAATAAGTAGATAGGTAGGGGTTCTAATCTCAATACTGACAACTATAGTAGTGTGGGTAAAGCATATCCCCTGTGGCTGTTGTGTGTGTAGGTTATACCATTTTAAGGCCAGCTGACCCCCTACCCATGACATTACTTTAAAAAAGCTTGTTATTGGAATCTGTCTCACATGCACCATGTAACACTATACAGCCCATACCTGTCATCTGTACAGATGTACATGGAATATCCACATATTTGCAACCTATATGTGGTCTGTGTCCCCTAACAATGAGCATTACCATAGTGACACACATGCCAGCATCAGACATTGTACCTGACTGACACATCATGCTGATACAAAGTCTGCCACTCTATCACTTGTGTGGGTTTATGGAAGCAGAAGATAAGACAAATTGCTATTGCTGGTGGGTTATCCCACCATCTGTGAAGGCATTTGCAAGATTACTCATTGTAAGAGGTTGTGCATTATTATTTCCCAGGCATATAATCTATGTGCAGCATGTCATGTATACGTAGCACTATAGTACATATAAGTGGATATGTAGGGTTATTAATCTGTCTATTGGCAACTGTATATGTGTTTCTGTATGTACAGCCCCTGTGGGTGTCTTTACTGTGTGCATGTGATGGCTATACCTTTTTGTGTGCATCTTCCACCCTGTGAACTCCCCCATTGCCAACCTAGTTTTAGCCCATACAGATGTCATCCACCATACAAGCACAGTTACACAGTTTCTAACACTAAGCCACTGTGATGCATGCAGTGGTCATATCACTGGGTATTGTACATAAATAGATGGGTAGGTCATCTACTCTGATAAGTGTCACCTCCATGTGCATGTGTGTTGCAATGCATATCTCCATGCAGCAGTGTGTGCGTGTGTGTCATATGGCTCTAACATTTTAAGGGGCTCTGAACCCACCATTGGCAATCTTAACAGCCCCTGCAATTGTCACCTACTTGAATAGTAGTGGCAGACACTGCCACACTATGTTACCTCTGTTCTATTTGTGTTATGTATCTAGTGCTATCGCTCACAACACTATGCAGGTAGGGGTTGTGCTCAGCTCTTTGTCAGCTGCCCCATGTACAGGACTATGACTCTGTGTGCACTACCAGCATGAGAGGCCAGACATGCATATGAGTTAGCAGACACACATGCTGGTGATTTTCAGGTTAGACTAACACAGGCTGCCTGTGTCAGGAATACATACTCAAACCTGTCATTCACAGTACCAGTCATACCTTCATCAACTGCATGAAGATTGAGTGGATGGCACAGAAATGGCAGGGGCAACAGGTGCTGATAGCTGAATCTGTTGCAGTTAAAGTAATGGCTAAGCTTGTGAGGGACCTAGTGCCAGTACTCAAGTAACCTCCTCTGTATGTGTGAGCCTGCAGTCCTACAGAACACCCAGGTGACATGTATGAAAGATAGCTGGCTGTGGAAAGGGTATGTATGCAAGGCCACACTGTCTACCACAACTGTCCCTCACACACTGTTGCATGTAAACACACCTGGTAAACAGGTACATATACAGCTGTACCCTGGCTATGAAAAGGTCACTGTGTTTCCACTCTGCCTTACTCATCATTGCTACTGTCAGCAGGCCCACAGCGTGCAGACACACAGACACCTGGAACACAAACAGAATACAGTATGGGACACTAGTCAGTCAGCAGTATTAACAGCAATAGTGCATCATGGCTAACAAGGTACATACACCTTGATGTGTACCCATAACTATTACCAGCAGACAGCAACTTACACACCATTACATTGCTACACTGTACTGTATTCACCCTGTGCATCAGACCCATATGAGTATGTCCCTGCATTGGTGTGGGATTGCCAGAGGCCTGGGCTGGGCCATATGGGTGAAATCATGTGTGTATGTGTGTGTGTGTGTGTGTGTGTGTGTGTGTGTCTCTGTAGGGGTGGTGTTCAAATGGGCCATGCAGAGGAGCTGTGTGTGTGTGTGGTGTTGACCGGCCTGTGATAGGGATGTGTGAGTGTTTGTCTGCACACTAACAAGCCATAATGGATGCCTGGCACATGTCTCTGTTGGACAGCCATGGACCGTACATGGCAGGATGTATGGTTCACCATCTCCCAGCATGGTTGAGAACTGGTTCTGCCAGGTCTCTCACTGGCACCGCCAGGCCCAAGGACAGATGCAGTACTACTCCCTGATGGTGACTGCTGTCTGCTGGATTCGCGTCCCTGATGGGACTAGCCTATGGCCTGCTTTGGTGTGGTGTGGACAGCACCCTCCCTTCAGTATTGCTAGTGGTACTGACACTATGGGACTGTAAATGTGCACGGCCATGTGGGCTCTCAGCTGATCATGTTGCTGACCTATGTCCACCTAGCCGATGCCATACTCCCACCACATGCTCAAGCACAGACATTGCCTGGTCAAGCAGTGACAATATCTCACCTCACTGTCTATTCATGACATCAGCAAAATGATGTATGGCATCACAAATACTGTGGAGGTCGTCATGCATGGCAGGAAGTGCTGCATTCATGACCCTGAGCATCTGTCTAGTGTTGCGGTCAGTACGTGTCTGTGCCTCCTTGATGGGCCATAACATGCATCTGGTAACACCTGCTGTGGCACTTGTAACAGTGGCTGGATGGGCAGCAGTCCTCTGTTGAGCACCCTTGTCCATCTGCCTGTGTGCGACCTCACCTGCTCTCTGGCTATGGCTGGTTTCTACACTCGCACTTGCCAGGTACTAGCCTGTTCTATGCCACCACCCTCCAATTCTCCATTATTTGTGGCTGCTGAAGACTGGGTATGTGTGGTCATGCTGACTGTGTGTGGGGACATTGAGGGTGAAAGCAGGATATCAACCAATGGCACAGATTCAGGACGCGACAACCTCACCTGCTTGCCACAATCCATCTCTTCCACAGCTACTGTAAGGCACTTAAAAAAGGGTGACAAATCCTACTGTGTGATGGGCCTGTTAGCAGAATGGTAAGTGTGACCGAGACCAAGGCTAGTAGAGTGAGCTATACAGTGTCACCAAGTGCATCTGCAAGTACTGTAAGAGCTGATTTACTTTATACAGACCAGACACAATGACAAGGTTTAACGATATGTGATAATAACTGATGATGGAACAAGGGAATACTCTATCACTGTAGAACCTATACAGTTCAGGCCCACAGGGATTCATGCAGACAACATTGCAGGACAGTCTGCAATACATACAGGAAACATGTAGAGTACTAGGTGCATAGGTCACAAGATGATACCAGGCTATTGGCCCTGATGCCCTCATAAGCCTAGCCCAGACTTTTGCCCATGTTTCTACAAGGCCAGCACCTGTTTCCCCTGTCCAGCTGGACACACATGGGATTCCAGGGGTGCCTTTTCTGTTTCCCATGCAGTTGTCCAGTTTCTTCTTCAAGAGGACTATACATGTACTCTGCTACACATCGGGAGGGGTGTATTTTACAGGCAGTGTATTGTGTGGGAGACTACACTATCCCGCCAACAAGTACTATACATGCCACAGACCAAGTGAGGGCCTTGTGTGCATGTTGCGTGAGTGGAGTTTGTCTTACGGATATGCAGAAATGCCATCAAGGCTGGTTTGGAAATGTCCTTGTATGCCAGACACAGGTCACCTATGATCAGTCTGTATGAGAGTGAGTACAGGGACAGGGCTTTTAGCCTGTCTGTATAGGATAAGTGTTGCAGACCCTGGATTTGCCTGGTCAAGGACCCTCTGTCGTCTCTGCAACTGCTTCATTTGCTTGGCAAGGTACATGCCAAAAGAGCCATTGTACTCGGTAATGCGTATGATAAGAGTGGAGTACAGGGATGTTGTGGCCTCCTGGTTCCTGGCCCCCCACATATACTGTAGTGAGGTGGACAATGTAGACAGCCTTCCGTACAATGGTGCCCATATGCTGGGGAACTGTCAGGTTGCTACCAACCTTGGTGCACAAGTTGCCTCACACCTGATTGCATGCTCAGTACATTTTTATTACTGTCATAATTAGTGTGGATGACATCTACCACAACAGGGAAATTATGCATCACCTGGCATTCAGTTTGAGGCAATGCTTCTTGCACCAGTCATTAATTTTGGTAAGGGCCTCTTGGAGGATGCTCACATCAGTAGGAGAATATAAGACAGTGGCCAACTTGCAATCATCTGTAAACCTGGCCAGCCACAGACCACTGGTTTTGTCTTGTACCTCAGGAATGTATATCTCAAACAGTAGATGCCCCCAGACTGATCCCTGAGGTACACCACTCTGTAACAGTCTACTACTAGAGGTGGCTTCCACTACTTTGACCAAGTGAGTACTATCATTGAACCTGTTTGCTATCCATCTGGTAACATAGTGGTTGATGCCTAGCTGTGTAAGCTTATGTATCATGGCCACCTGGGGATTATTGTGAGAGATTTGGGCTAGATGACAGTAGGCACTGTGCACCATCTTCCCCTCATCCTTGTGTTTGACTGCTTCAGAGAAGTTGACCAGGTTTAACAGGCCTGATCTCCCTTTGACAATACCACACTGCGTGGGCTCAAGCATTTTGCAGTTGCCGATGTCCCTGTTTATAAGGTCCTTGATATTGCCTTCCATGCCCTTGCAGATCAGGCTAGTTAGCTGATGTGTATATGATTGACTAGGTCAGTGGATTGCTCTGCCTTTGTGTGTAGGGATGACAGTGGTTGCCCTCTGTGCAGATGGGATGACACTGGTGCTCAGGCTTTGGTTGACTACAGTGTGTGATGGAGCTGAGAGCTTATGCCTGAGTTCATGTAGGATGCAGCCAGGGATGGTATCAGGCCTATGGAGACTTCATGTGTTACCTTAGAAAAGACATTATGGACCTGCTTCCTGATGATGAGGGGAGGGGGGGTCAGGTACTGTGCATGTCCATGTGTACCAATGGGGGGACAGGAGGTGATGTTTACACTTAACATTTCTGCAGCAGGTTAGCTTTATCTATGCCATATGTGTATTTAGTGTCATTGGCCTCCACTACAGAGCAGGTGTGAGTGTTGCCTCTGGGATTGCAGACATATGTGTGGAAGGCCTACTGATTGGCCTTGATGGATGTGTCCAATTTGCACTCAGAGACTGCCTTAAGGTAATTCACCTGTGACTTTATTTGCTTGTTCAGACTAAGGCAACATTGCTTCCAATTACGCACCTGCTTCTACCTAGCCCTGTCCAGCAAGTATTCCCATCGAAGATGGTATTTGTGTATTGCTGCTGTCCACCACAGAGGTTTATCCTATCTTGATGGAGATGATGTTGTCCTGTCAGGTATTGCTGGGTCCATACAGCTTTGTAGGTGTTCACATAGTATTGTGGTGTGGGCTTGGACACTACTGCTAATTCCAACTAACAGGACAGTGGCTGTAAAGCTATTTCTACCTGTTATGATGAGATTTATACTCATTTTCAGAAAATGTATTTTGTTTGACCTTGACAGGGGGGGGGGGCAGAGGTGATGGTGACCTCAACAGTGATGGCTATGTGGTCAGATCTTACGGAGGGGGATGACACTGTAGGAGTGCTATAGTAGCTACTCATGTTGGTTAGGACCAGGTGCAGGATATTTCCAACTGTCATAGGAGTGCTGACCAGCTGATCCAATGCATTGCCATTGACAAAAACGAGGAATCTCTGTGCATTCATGTTCAGGTAGAATAGGTTATGCGCACTATGGTTGGGTAGTTAAAGTCACCCAGGCACAGTGTAGACAGTTGAATCTTGACAGATTCAAGCAAGTCCAGATAGGTGTAGTGGATGTCCAGAGTCATGGTTGGAGGTCTGTAGCTAGCTATGATTTGAGTAGGTATTTTGTCACCAGTTAACTGCACTTAGGATGTTTCCCATACATCATACTTTTTGGCCAGCCTGGAGGTGTGTATGTGCATGATAATGTTTAAGACTCCACCTCCTGTGGCTTTGCAGCCCTCCATTTGGGGTCTAAATGTATGGTGGGATGAGTAACCTGATAAGGTTAGTGTGCTGTCCACAGCTGCAAACCAGGTTGCAGTGACTGCACAAATGTCAGCATCCTCCAGGATAAGGACACTTGCAATTACATGAGTTTCATTCTAAGAATCCTAGCTCCTGTTAGAGTAAGACATCTGCACAAAGGCACACATCAATGGCGGGCAAAGGCTGGAAGATAGTGACATTTTATAAATATAGCTGTAATACACTTAGTTTCTAGCAAAGACGGTTTCGCATTCATAGGAATACTCCGCAGGACATGACATCTGGCATTCTAATGTATGCTATTATGTTATGACTTCAGTCTTTACTGGGTTGCCAGTGATTTGCCAGACAATGCACAACTGTATGAGGCATTGGCTAAAAATATGAGGCAAACATGTGGTCATTCTGCAACACTCTGGACAGTTGTATGGTATGAGCTCAGTATATAACATACAGTTCAACACACACTTCTGCACCAGTTGCCTGCTATGCACATATCCTATATAGGTCTCTTGCATTTGACAAGCATATGTATCATAGTAGCATTCACAGGTGACATATGAATAGGTACAATATCCCAGGTAGCTGCCCTAGCAGTGTCACAGTCAGTATTGAACAACTGACACTCCAGTAGTAGTCATACATGAGATGACCTTTGCTGGGGTGACTAAGGAGCCAGAGCCATGGTGTATGTCACTGCAGACAGGGCCAGCAGGAATGGCCATAGGTGCTGGACAGTGACATGTGAGTCCAGCAAGTCTTGTTGTGACCTAGTGTTTAACTTCCTATTTCACATTATTGCATCCCCACTTCTTCATTGCATTACATGCTTAATTGATTGACATACCTGTTATAGTGGTGAGGGGTTTCCTCAGAATACTGCAAAAGTATAGGTTTGTGTAGTTGCAGTCTATCTTTGTGCAGATGGGTTCAAAACTGTGTTGCATAGGCAGCAGCTTACCTTTTGTAGGTACTGCTCATGAGCAGGTGATGGCCTGTGCACCGATTGGTGTTTCCTAGTTGCTATTTGAATCCAGAGCAGCTGTGTTGTCTTTCCATTAGCCACTGCCATAGCAACACAGTGCTATAATTAAGTCCTTCATGTGGGCCTTGCCCCTTTTCCTTGCCTGTGAGGAGGACAGTATGGAGGTGTGGGCACTACAGCTTCATAGTAGGTAGGTGGAAATACCTCTCAGAGCAAGAAATGTGGAGACAGCCCAACAAAATGGGGGGCAAGGTCCCAGAATTGGCTACAGATTGTAGGTATGTATTGCTGTTATGCACAGAAGATTGCTAGATTAACAGGGTGCATGTGGACATGCATTTTCTGAGTGACTTGATGTCTGACAGTGATATGTCTCTGACATACCTCTCAACTGTCCAGATGTCCACAGAATACCCAGAGATTTGCCTGTTATGTTTTTGACTGTTCCTCAGAAAATTTCTGTTTTTGAGAAATTTGTGAGGGGTGTAGTCAGTAAATGTTGATATCCATTTGTGTTTCAGACATCATATCATTCAGGGATGTTATGTTACAACAAGCCCTGTAACACCAACAACTGTTTCAGTTTGTAACACCATTATGTGGGATATGACCCACTTTTTGGCCCCCTGTCCCCCAAGTATGTCAGGCTTTGTCCAGACGTCTTGCAGTAACAGGTTCAGAGGTATGGTATATCATGATGTAGTGCCTTCACTCCTGATATCATCCCAGTGACTTAGCAGACTCCTGGAAGTGGTATGCAACAGTGGCCATAATTATGGTCCCACACCATGGACATTCTGTGGAAATCTGTACAGTTGAGAGTTGTGTATGTCTGGCCATTGTTAACAGACTGCAAAGATTGTGTAGCAGTGTAGTGTGTAAATGTTTGTTGGGCTGAGTAGGGAGAGTGGCAGATGTAAGTGTCATAGATCCATTTCTATCTGACTGTGCATGCTGCTATAGTTGCTGGTGGTCTAGCAGGTATATATGTTTGTAGGGGCGGACTGAGAAATGTCCTGTAACACCTCAGGATTCCCAGTAGACTGTGACTTGGGGAAGTATATGTTGGTGTAGTGTATGACTGGTAATCAGGATATGTTTGTTTAAATAGGCATTATACTCTAGAGTTCAGTTGGGCTACTGGTATATTGCTGTGACTGTGGTTCAAATGGTTGTGGGTGGACAATTTCTCACCGATGTCTGCTTTCCATTACAGTTACGTCTCTGTAGTGCATGATATATTTGCAAATGCATGAGTAATTCCCTAGAGCTGATTTGGGGTAGGGTCGTGTTGGTCTGACTGTAGTTCAGAAGGTGCTGGATGAAATAGATGGCAGCTGTCAGCGTTTTTCCCTTCTGTTACATGACTGTGGATATACCTCTCCACTGTCCAGATGTCTATACACTGTCCAGATGCGTGGCTCTTATGTTTGGTCTGTTTCCCATAATAGTTGTGGGTTTCTGACAAATCACTGGGATGATGTAAGCATTGACATCAGTAAATTATGACAGTCATTTGTGTTTCAGACCTGAAATCTATCAGAAAATATATGTTAAAACAAACCATGCTACTCTAGCAGACTTCTAAGCTTATAACAGACATATTTCAAATATGTCACTATTGTTTTCCTTTATCCCCCTACTTTGCCAGGCTTTTTGCAGATGTCTTGCAGTAAGATGGTGTGTGTGTGTGTGTGTGTGTGTGTGTGTGTGTGTGTGTGTGTGTGTGTGTGTGTGTGTGTGTGTGTGTGTGTGTGTAGATATATATACATATATATGTATGTAAGAGTACTACAACTATGTATTTTTCCTCTTATGTTAAATGACTGTAGTGCATGATATGTTTGTAAAAGTATTGCAAAATCCTATAGCTCAGATGGTGTACAGGTATGTTGCTGTGATTGTAGTGCACAGGGTACTGGGTTTAAGACTTGAGTAGTGATGGCATTTTTTTCACTAATGTTGAATGACCATACTGCATGATATGTTTGTAAAAGCATTACCAATTCTCACAGCTGAAATGGTGTAGTGAAAAATTGCTGTAATTGTAGTGCACAGTGTCTCGGGTTTGAGACTTGGCAGCACTGATTATTTTGTTGCTGGACAAAACAAGGGCTGATGGAGACAGAGTGATTCATTCACTTTTAAGCAGTTTTAAGTGGGTTTGCTTGGTTTTGTGTGAAGCTAAGTGATGCTAGTAGATGGTTAAGTCCTCTTAGCTTCACTTAGCGGTGCTTACTCCTGTTTATACCCGCATGAATTTTAATTAAAGAAAAGAAAAAAGGGTGATAGGAAAGTGGTGAAATGGGAACAAGCAGGGAGTAAAACATTAGGAAAACCAGCTAGGGATGTGCAGGATGGGTGTAGGAAATGACCATAGCTCTACATTTTTTTCTGCAGCAACAGCTGTGAGAAATATGCAGAATTTGGAATTTACAGCCTCACACCCCACAGGGAGGGGTGCTGGCAACAGACATTTGTAGAATAATTTGTGGGTTGATTGATTAATTTCACTGTACATGGGGGCAAAATGTAGCGCTATGTATGTGGCAATTATATTTTTGTGGGACAGATGCACTTTTTTTAAGGTGAGAGTGGGATGTTGAGGCAGGGCTGTAGGTATGTTTGCGGAGGTAGGTTGGGTAGGATAGGTTGCATTCACAGTCAGAGAAGACAGACAAGATAGCAGACAGGGGATGTATATGACACATATGGGGGTAAACACCTTTGATGGGCAGGGTGGTTGGGAATCCAAAGCCCATGAACCCCCAAATGGATACAGTGGGACTGAAGTCCCTACCCATGGGCTGCCACCACTGCACCTTTATGGCCCCAAAGGTGGCTGTGCTGGGGGCTGGACAGGAGGGGCAGCCTGCCCCTTTGAGGTGCACCATGTGGCCCCTCATCTGACACAGCCATCTGTTCACCTCCATGCAGATGATGCTGTGCACCATACCCTGGAACTGGCGGCGGGTGATGTGCTCCTCTCTGTGCCTGCACCCAGGGGGGATGGGCCCCATCCCCTTAGGTGGTTCCACCCAAAGGTGGTGCAGGACCAGCTTTAGGTTGGCATAAAAAGTGAGAAAAGGACCTGTACCAATTGGCTAGACAGAGGGACAGAGCTAGGAAAGATGTGCAGCAGGTAAGAGTGATAAAGGACTGTGAGTGAGGGAAACGTACTCACAAGTGAGGAGAGTGTGTTGAGTAGATGGAAAGAGTACTTTGAAGTGCTGATGAATGAAGAGAATGAGAGAGAGAGAGAGAAAAGGTTGGATGATGTGGGGATAGTGAATCAGGAAGTGAAGCAGATTAGCAAGGAGGAAGTAAGGACAGCTATGAAGAGGATGAAGAATGGAAAGGCTGTTGGTCCAGATGACATACCAGTGGAAGCATGGAGGTGCTTAGGAGAAATGTCAGTGGAATTTTTAACCAGATTGTTTAATGAAATTTTGGAAAGTCAGAAGATGCATGAGAAGTGGAGAAAAAGTGTTTTGGTACCTATTTTTAAGAATAAGGGTGATGTCCAGAGCTGCAGTAACTACAGAGGGATAAAATTGATCAGTCATAGCTTGAAGTTATGGGAAAGAGTAGTGGAAGCTAAGTTAAGAAGGGAGGTGATGATTAGTGATCAGCAGTATGGTTTCCTGCCAGGAAAGAGCACTACAGATGCAATATTTGCTCTGAGAGTGATGTTGGAGAAATACAGAGAAGGTCAGAAGGAGTTGCATTGTGTCTTTGTGGACTTAGAGAAAGCATATGACAGGGTGCCTAGAGAGGAATTGTGGTATTGTATGAGGAAGTCGGGAGTGGCAGAGAAGTATGTAAGAGTGGTACATGATATGTACAAGGGTAGTGTGACATTGGTGAGGACTGCAGTGGGAGTGACCGATACGTTTAAGGTGGAAGTGGGTTTACATCAAGGATCAGCTCTGAGCCCTTTCTTATTTGCTGTGGTGATGGGCAGGTTGACAGATGAGATTAGACAGGAGGCCCCATGGACTATGATGTTTGCAGATGACATTGTGATATGTAGTGAGAGTAGGGACCAGGTTGAGGAGACCCTGGAGAGGTGGAGATATGCTTTAGAGAGGAGTGGAATGAGGGTAAGCAGGGCTAAAACAGAATATATGTGTGTAAATGAGAGGGAGGGTAGAGGAATGGTGAGGATGCAGGGAGTAGAGTTGGTAAAGCTGGATGAGTTTAAGTACTTGGGATCAACAGTTCAGAGTAATGGTGAGTGTGGAAGAGAGGTGAAGAAGAGAGTACAGGCAGGGTGGAATGGGTGGAGAAGAGTGTCAGGAGTGATTTGTGACAGACGGGTACCAATAAGAGTGAAAGGGAAGGTCTACAAGACGGTAGTGAGACCAGCTATGTTATATGGATTGGAGAAGGTAGCATTGTCGAAAAGGCAGGAGTCAGAGCTGGATGTGGTAGAGTTAAAGATGTTAAGAATTGCACTGGGTGTGACTAGGATGGACAGGATTAGGAATCAGTATATTAGAGGGTCAGCTTAGGTTGGACAGTTTGGAGACAAAGCAAGAGAGGCGAGATTGCATTGGTTTGGACATGTGCTGAGGAGGGATGCTGGGTATATTGGGAAAAGAATGCTAAGGATGGAGCTGCCAGATAAGAGGAAAAGAGGAAGGCCTAAGATGAGGTTTATGGATGTGGTGAGAGAGGACATGCAGGGAGTTGGTGTGAAAGAGCATGATGCAGAGGACAGGAAGAAATGGAAACAGATGATCCGCTGTAGCGACCCCTAATGGGAACAACTGAAAGAAGATGATGATTGGTACTCTACCTGCTCACCAGTTTGGGGGATTCCAGTAGCACTGGTGAGATCACATGCAAGACAGCCCCAGGCCTCTTCTTTGTTTTGTGAGTCCTGGTACAAGTCATGCAGCAGTCTCTTGTCATGGTTTTCTACAAGGAGTCTAGCCATGACTCTGGACTCTTGAATGCCCCAGCACTGCACCTGAAAGTGCACTCATTCACCAACACATGACATAGTACCTGCACAGATCAACTACAACAGGTTCTGTCTGTATTCCTGCATATGTGGTTTAAATAAGGCCATATTCCCACCCTTTGCCATCACTGGGCCATTTTGAAAATGCTAAGCTCAGGTAAGCAGTGCACAGATCTGTTAAGATGAGTTGAGCAGTGTTCAAAGGGGTAATTGCTGAGCACTGCTTAACATTGCACAAATCCACTTAGTTGAGCTGCCTGCTGCTTAATATTTACATCTAAGCAATGCTTAAACCGGCTAAGCAGAGCTAACCACTGCTAACCATTGCTCACTTTTCATTTAAAAACATATCAGAATTATGATTTCATTTATCATTACTGACATATTATTAAGTGTATATGATTTACTTTACACAATGTTCCTCTATGTACTTTCATTACATTACCTTGGGGTGTAACTATACTGTATGGGACACATGTGTACACATGTGTGATTTCACATGGTATATGCATTCATACTTACATTTTGAGCCAGCTACATTACCTTGGTTAACAAATATCAATCACTACATATTTTAAAACAAAAAAGATAATTTTAACAATGCTTTTCCACATAAAAATAAAGTGCCTGTCTTTGTACATGATCCATGAATGCCTGCATGCAAAGCCAGAACTCTAACCACTACACTATCTCTTTATTAGGATTTTAGCTGTATATTTTTATTTATCTCCTATGGGATGTTTAAGCAATGCTGAGCAGAGGGCCATAACGTGTAAACCCGCTCAACTATGATTAAACATACCTCAGAATGAAAAAAAAAGGAATTTCATAAAATTACTTTAATGACATGCATCAATATGTCACAGTAAAGGCAATTGTAAGGGGACAAATAGGAACATATTTTAAATATTGCTCTTACAAACTTAGAAAGTTGATAGAATAATAGGTTTGGCATTAGTATAACTTTACTGGAGGATGTGGAGTCTTCAGCTCAAATGTTCATCATTTTTAATGGCTCCAATCCTCTGCTATTTGCCAGGTAGGGAGAGATATTTGGATGAACACACCAAAAAGATGAGGCAGCATACATTTTTGCAGAATGCCCAGCTTATTGTTGCATTTTGTTGGTCCATTTCTCATATGACTGTGGTTTTCTAACAAATCATTAGCAAATCACTAAGGCTTTAAGTAAGAAAATAATGACAGACATTTGAGTTTCAGACTTCATACCCTTCAGAAAATCCATGCTAATGCAAAACCTATGTATACACATATACGGGTGTACTTTGAAACAGCAAAGTACACAAACCTTTAATGGCTAACAATCAATCCAGAAACATCAAAAGCCAAAACAATGAAAAAGCAAAACGCTTATGTTTTTTGTAGGGGACAAGCCACCCCGGCACCCCATGTAGGAAGATGCACCCCCCCAACTCCCCGCTATTTATATATATGAAATCCAGGATTGCTCTACAGTGGGGAAAGGGCAAATTCCCCATTCCCCACTGTGCGCAATCTTGCAAGAACTTAAGACCAGCAGAATCGATCAAATGACTTTCAGTTACTTCTGCTAGGGTTAAATAAGTTCAGAATTATGAACATTCAATTACATGGCACATAATCAGAAAATGTAACCTGGTAATGAAATGTAGTTTTCCATCCTAAAGGGTTGTACATACTTTCCTTAAGGATGAACAAAGCAAAAAAAAAATGAACCCAAAAAATGAAGCATTAGTTATACAGGAACAATTACTTTCAATATCACCATACGAATTACTAAAATAGACCATTGTCACAACTTATCAGTGTCAAAAACACTTTGTATTTCTTTTTAAAAATAAGAAAACAAGATTCAAGCTAGTATTGCTTGTTTAAACCATGATTTAATAAGTTAAAACAAGAGATGAGCACCTTTTCCCCTGGTCATAGCTTTATCAGATTCAGTTTATACATAGCATTAACAAGTAATATATACTTTCCTATTTTCCTATAAATAGCAGTGTAAATTACAATGAAGGCTTTACTACAAGAACACTTAAAGCACTTAAAGCAGATCACATTAAATGACAGTGGTTGGAAAAGTAGTACATACATACTTTGCATATTTTTATATGGAAAATAGTTGAGTATTGCTGCCTTCATCTCACACTACAGTTTAATTTTGCCCGGTGGTGGTGCTGCGGTAGCATTGTCACCTCACAGTAAGAAGTTGTCCTGTTCGATTCTCAGCTAAATCGTCTTCTGTGTGGAGACATGCGTGAATGGGCGTACCTTCGTTGAAGGTTGTACATTAGGGCTGGCAACTTAGTACATAAAAATCTACTGCCAATCATTAGCAGACCGGAGTTCCGCTGTGGCGACCCCTAACTGGGAAAAGCCGAAAGATACAACATACTAGCACAGCTCATAACAGTCACCTAGCTATAAGCACAACTCTCCATAAGCACAACTCTGACTTTAAGCTAAAGTTTAACAGGAATCTACATACAATCACCCACACACACCCACACACATATGCACGCACACACACACACACACACACACACACACACACACACACACACACACACACACACACACACACAATCACACACATACACATCTGACCACTTGCAGACACACATACACACATGTTCTGCTCCACTCTCCTACCCTTCCCTCAGTTCACAGCCACTCCCACAGCATCTACTCTTATACTTATGAAGTACAACCCATCACACCATTTATCCGGTCACACTCCAGTAAAACCCCACCCACCCATAAAAGCAACCTATACTCCTACCTCCCATCTCCCCATAAATCTACAATGCTTTCACTGTTATTCACATTTTCAAAATCCATACCACTAATACCTTAGCAGACTGTATGAACACGCCAAATCCTCCTCCACCCACATCCCACTGCTTACTAACTATAACTCATCCTCACAAACACACCTCCTAATGCACTACTAGAATGATCCAACTACTACATTCTCATTCAAAAACGTCTTCTTCACATGTTCCCAAATCCTACTCCATACACCATGTATTTCCACTACTATATAATACCTACCACATCTCACACTGACACATCTCACATTCCTTTATAGAACACAACCTTCTTATGCAAACACCAAAACTATTCTAATCTTTTCCACACACATCACAACCTTAGAAACCCACATACCACCTCTTAATTTCCCTCCCATAAACTCTAAACTCTAAAATACATTAAACCTTTACAACATCACATTTTTCAACAATATCTTCCAAACTAATTCCACAGCCACTACTAAAGACACACACACACACACACACACACACACACACACACACACACACACACACACACACACACACACACACACACACACACACACACACCTTTAAACATATAATTCAGTAAGGCAACACAATCCACCCACCTACATACACAACAAACACTTAAATATTTCTACTCATATCATCATATTGCACAAAACATTTTCAAAAATGGTGACATCTACTCCAGTCCACATAATAATACTCAATGAAAACCAACCCCCTCATTTCACAACAACACAACTCATTTCCTAATCCACAAAGCAGACCAAACCCTGTTTCTTCTAAACATAAAATTTCAAAGGAGATGCAACAAAATCCAAGACCTTTTGACATCACTCTCTCATTATAATCCCTATGTAGTTATTGACTGAAACATGGCTAAGACTAGAAATAACTAATAATGAAATAATCCCCACTGAATACAACCTAATCTGGGCTGACAAACTATCAAAAAGAGGAGGTGGAATACTAATAATTTTAAGAACACATTAGAACTAACTAAGCACACTCAAAATACCTCAAAATTTCAAACAGCCAAAATTCTTATTTCTCGCTTCAAACTCAATAATAGCAAACCCATATGTCTAATAAAACTTTACATTCCCCCAGGAAATAAATAATAAGGGTACAATTGTAGAATTTCTACAGTGGATACAGAACAATATAAATAAAGGGGCTATAATCTCAGATGACATAAACATTGATTGGAAACAAATAAATACTGCAGATGGCTTAAACATATTTGGTTCTCGCAACTAATAAATATTACTACCAGGAGATAAAAAAAAAAGTTAAGAAACCACAATGGACTGGATTTTTACAAACAAGCCTTAAAACATCAGTGACAGCTGAACTTTACCAGATAGTATTAGCGACCAGCTTTTTTGACCTGGTGGTGTACAGGTATGGTCTATTCCCACTGTCCTGTTAAGGGTCATTTGATCAAACAACCTCTGCCTCCCATGTAGCTAGGATTATAGGCATACATCACTAAGCCCACCTATACAATTCGACAGTGGCTAACCATTCAGAGAAAAGTAACATACAAACAAGTCCAAAACTTGCATTCTGTAAAACAACCTTAAAACAATATAATTGGAACTACCTAAGAACCTTACCACTAGATGAAGCAGTTACTCACTTTGTACATATCATCCTTACTGTACTGAATAATATCCTGGCAGACAGGTTCAGTGCAACCCCCCCCCTCCCCCCCAAAAGAGCAAGTATCTATCCCAGCAGAGGGCTGCCTCCCAAACATCTCTGATGCTCAGGTGAAGGCTGCCCTCTCCAAAGCAAAAAACACTGCTTCCATGGGACCAGATGGTGTCCCAGGTTGTGTCCTACATGAACTCCAAGAGGAACTAATCCCTCAAATAAAACAGCTATACAATCTCAGCCTCACTGCAGGATATGTGCCCACAGAATGGTGAACAGCAACAGTGGTCCCACTCCACAAAGGTGGAGCCTCTACGGACCCTGGAAACTATTGCCCCATAAGCCTGACTAGCTTAGTCTGCAAGGCTATGGAGAGGATCATCATGGAGCTCATAAACAAAGACATTGGGGACCTACAGACACTAGATCCTACCCAGTTCGGCTTTGTCAAGGGCAGATCCTGCCTTTTGAACCTGGTTGACTTCTTCGAAACAGTCACCAAAGCCATAGATGAAGGGAAGGTAGTCCACACAGCCTATCTGGACCTTGCAAAGGCATTTGACACAATACCCCACTCGGGCATCATAGATAAGCTATCCAGCTTAAATATAAACCCCTATGTCACAAGATGGGTCGCAAACTGGCTCAAAGACAGAACCCACAGAGTGAGAGTTGCTGGAGCCATGTCAGACTCAAAACCGGTCACAAGTGGCATCCCACAGGGTTCTGTCCTGGAACCACTCTTGTTCGGTATATACTTTTCCGAGGTACAGGCAAACGTGGGAGGACTATGGCTCATCAAGTTTGCAGACAACTGCAAACTGGGCACCATAATCAACTCTCCAGCTGACACAAACATCGTTCAAAAAGGTCTCACAGAGACAGATAACTGGTGCCAGCACCATGGTTTAAAGCTAAATGCCAAAAAAATGTATAGTCATACCCTTTGGCAAAAACAATGTGCCCACAAATTACCACATAGGTGGAAACCCATTAAGTACAGAGAAAGTTTTTAGGGACCTGGGGACACAAGTTGATAGCAATCTCTCCTTTGAAAACCACATTGCCAAAGTGGTTAGAACGACCTTCTACATAGCCCACCTCATCACGAAGGGTTTCACATCTAGATCAAGAGAGGTAATCGTGCCTCTTTATTCATCCCTCATCGGGCCCATCATAGAATACAATGCCCCTTTTGGGATGTACCTTACCCGACACCTGCAGTAATTAGAAAGACCCCAAAAGTATCTCACCAAGAGGATCAAGGGTCTCAAACAGATGCCATATGCTGCTCGGTTAAAAAAACTCCAGCTCTACTCAGTTGCATACCACCTACTTCGAGGCGATCTATGCCTGACATACAAAGCTATGTCAAATCCAGAATTAATGGACATGCTCCACCTCAGTAAATCTAAATCCCTGAGAGCCACATGCTCGAGGGACTTGAACCTCAGCACAGAAATAAATAGAACTTGCTGGAGGGACAGGTTCATAACCCAGAGGCTCCCTTCACTCTAGAATAGAATTCCAGTTCATGTGAGGCAGAGCACCTCACTGAATCTCTTCAAGAAGAATCTCGATAGGTGGATGGGGGATCGTAGGTTTGTCCCAGGGATTACTCCCATGTCACTATTAGACAGAGGCACAGTAAACTAAACCTTAAAAAGGGCACAGTATACTCAAATCAAGGGGTGGCGTAAGCCATACAGAATTGGGCTAGGCTTATAATTGCCCCAGGGCAGATCGCCTAGTATGAACCTATGAACCTATGAACCTATAAATAATCCCCAATCTGAAATAAAAGAGTTAATTTCATCCGAGCACTCTGACTAACAAAAACTACCATGCAACTATTGACAAAAAGTGGCAATGCCTGGAAAACATATACAAAAATAAAACCCAAATAACCCTACAGTTATAAGCATCTCAGGAGCTCACAAAAAAGCAGATACTTAAAGACAAGAATGCATTTTTTACTGACCTACGAAATTCCCACCAAAATAAACTCAAACTTTGTCCAGGGTTGAGCAGTCCTTAAAGTCACTGCTCAACCCTAGACAAACCTCTATGCTCCCCCCTTACAATAATAACTAGCCATCCAAATAATACAATAACTCAATTCAACACCTACTTGGTAAACTCTGTCTTGGCACTAAACAAGCAAACCTTCTTATTACCCCAAACTATTCAACAAACTATACCATGAAAAACATGCTCTTTAAACTTCATAGTGTCCCCACCTCAACAGTAAAAAAATACCTAATAAAACTGAAGCCAAACACCTTGGGTGCTGACAAGTTACTAGGTGCGTTCCTTAAAATAGCATCAAAGGCTACAGCACTCCCTGTCTCCATACAAATTAATAGATCCATATAAGAGGACCATATTCCTAACATCTAGAAACTATCATATATTATACACCTCCATCAAGGTGGAAATTCTAAGTATCTGTTATTTACCACCCATTTGCTATTCTCCCACCCCTATCCAAGATATTTAAAAAATGTATCCACACCCAAATTTCTCAAATACCTCACCAACTACAAGGGGGAAGGAATCATGAGGAAAATATGGGCAGAAAGAAGGTATAAGGATGGCAGTAGGATCAGATGCACAAACACATAATGCAGTCAAAAAATGACAGTGGAAGTAATTACACAGAAAGGGAGCACTAGTTAGATACATAGACAGACATACAAAAGGTAGACAGGTGGTAATAAGGAAGATTGGGCTACAAACTGGGTGGAGTTACACACAAGGAAGGTGTGCTGAGAATGGCCTGCCAAACCATCCCAGAAGGGAACCTTCAAAGACGTCTTCCACCTCCGTGGCTGATATCAGGGGCAGACTCCTCTAGTGGTGGACCCATAGATGTGGCACGGTAGTAATGTGACACTATTAGCGACAAGAGAAGACAATCTTGGGTGCCAATGCAGGCATCAATCTATTAATCCACCTTGGTCCTCATAGGCCACTGCACCTTACACTGGGTGAGCCAGGAATAACCCTCCATACCATTGACCAATAAGGAGCTTACACTACTCACTAGGAAACATGAACAGAAAACACAAGTGAGCCATCCAAGTCATCTTATCTAGATTAATCTCTCCAATGTGATCTTTGCTAGCTGTATTGGGACAGGCCTAGTGACTGCTGGGAACCCAGCTGTAAGCATGGCTGCTGCTGCCTCATTACTGTCTGCTCCCATGGGAAAAAATGAACTTTAACTGGAGAACAAAAAACAAAGCACACAATTAAGAACACAAATCACAATGTTTCCCCAACAACAACCAGGAACAGAATGAATGGCAAACGTTGAAAGAAGCATGGATTCCACAAACACTGTCAGGCAATCAATCCTTGTAAAAAAAATGTTATTAATAAAAAAACTCTCAAAGGCTGACAGTGTTCATGGAATCCAGGCTTATTTCAATGTAAAGCACACAATTAAAACAGAATGAGAAAGAGAACAGAACATAACACAAATACAAAAGTCAAAATGTGTTGTGGCACACTTTATTAAGACAGACGCAGGAAAGAAAAACAAGAGCAAGCAAACTATTGTAAAACAATTACCAGCAGACAACTATCAGAAACTGTGAACAACACAAGGGGATATGAATGCAGTATAATTGGTACAATGTGCAGGACAGTAGTATAACAAATGGATGAAAAAATAATGTGGAATACAAATGGACAAGTAAGCTGTAATGTAAATGTAAAATGTAAAAAAAAATAAAAAAAAGACAATGCTTAGTGCAGTAAATAGGGTTAACTACAGTTGTTATACAAACATGATAAAAGCAGGTATAAAATGCAGAATGTAGGGCAGTAGTACAGTAAAACTGGATGAAAACTAGCAATCTGCAAAAATAAACAATCATGACAAGGCAATATGCAACAAAATGCTTATTGTTGTGAAAAACAGATTAATCACAGATACAGTGATGCCAACAATACAGTAAATTACCATGCCACCTTCAGAGTCTGATGTGCCTCCCATGGCAGGCTGTGCCTTTGCTACAATTTCTTTGTCCACTGAAAAGCAGAAACAGCACATTAAGGAGCACATTATACCTGTAATAATTGTATTTTACAGTTACACAACAGAATGCTTACTGTAATATGGAGGTTGTCTCTCTGTAAACTATTTTCCCATTGGTGCTGGTGAAGAAGTTATGAGAAAGGCCTCAGCAGATCATTACATTCATGCTGGTTCTGTTCTCTAGACTGCGTTATACCTGTGCCATCACTAGCCATCATGGCAACTGCATACCAGACAGGAACTCCATAATATCACAGCAGTGCTCCCACACTGCCTGTGCAGCAGACATAAGAAGATTTTGCAGTCATTGCTGCACCATGCAAGAACCCTGCCTGATTCAGATTCTGCCAAGGTCATGTCCATATACCAGGTCAAGTCTACTAGCAAAATCAGAGCTAGGGCAAAATGTCTTTCATCTTGGACACTAGGAGATGCACATACATGGACAGCACAGCTGAAAAATGCCTATTTATGGCTATGTAATGCAAATGCTCAGTAGTGCATGAAAGAGCAACTGCTGGGTGGCCAGGCTCCACAGACTTGAAACTGTACATGATATCCCTGCCTGACCACAACCATTACAGGCAGCTGGATAGTGTAATGGCAGTGGTTATTAGGATGATATAGATGAGTAGTTGCTAGCCAGGCTGAAGAGGTGTACATTCATATTTCATCCTAAAACTTATGTACAATCTGGGCCAGGGCCCACAACATAGTATGGATCTGATAATGCATTGACCATAGCTGTCTACATTGCTGGCCTTAATACTCACCTATACATAGATTATGCTCTTCCAGCTCCACTGTGGGCATATGCCTTGAATTTGCCACTCTGGGTCCTGTAGTTCAACATTACACCACAGCTCTGTACATGAACCACAACCAACACATACCCATGTCTGGCCATGTCATAGTGGATACCATCCATCTGCTAGAATTTATAATAGAGGCATGGCAACCCTCCAACATGTGCAACCAATATGATGCACCATTCTCTGAACCAGATGCCTCAAGACCTGATGGCAGGGCCATATGGTACACAAGCCAG
>NC_056725.1:1825297181-1825354681 GCF_019279795.1 Protopterus annectens
TCAATGCATAGTTGCTTACAAGTATAACATTACACAGCCCTACTTTGTTAGATGAAGAGCACTGTACAATTTAAGCATCAACAGTAAAGTAGCTTGCAATAATACTTAACTAAAAGAAGAAACTGCTAGTGCATTTAGTATCAGTGCAATATGGTAGATTCCCTGTACACAAGCTTTGTTTCCCCCCTCCCTCCCACAATAAACAAGCCATTCAAATGAAAACCATAAAACTGCCTTTAAATAATGGCTAATTATTAAACAATCTTTTATTTAACTTTAATAAAGCAATCTAATAATTGTCTGCTATTCTGGGCATTCACAACTAAAGATTAAGGTAACATTGACTGATGTGTCTCTCTGAAAGCATTCCCCTGATTTTCCTTGTGTTACATTAAAAGGGAATGACTAGGAGATTATTTTTATAATGGTGGCTACTGCATGGTTTAAAACAAGTCTTGAGACCCCTTGAGGTAAGTAAAATATTCAGTTTCAGTGAAAATTGTTTGTTACAACATTCTAAAGCAATGTGTGGCTGTAAACTTGAAAAAAAAAACATAAAAAAAGTTGCAAATATTTGCAGCCGTTTCCTGAATGTTAGCAAATGGCAAATCACATAGACAAAATCAGCAAACTGTATTTTAGTGTTTTTTTGACCAGAAAAGCATTAATAAACTCTTTTTTGATAGTTGAATTAATAAATATTGTATTAGTAATGCATTTAGTGTGCTAGATAACATATATTATGCAGAAAAGTGCATTTTGAGACACTGAAATAAATAAATCAGTAATCATGGTAGGAATGCCAGACAGTACTAATAAAAATATGATGCAAAAAAAGCAGGATAAGTAACTTATGGTGAGTCACATTACTATTGTATTTTTAAACTACTATTATAGCTTGTAATAATTTATTCACTCTCTTTAAATGTTAAAAACAATTAGTGACTGTAGTGTGAGAGTTTGCATGGTGTGTAGCTGCATGAAATCTGTGAAAAACTTTGTAAGTTAAAGACAAAAAAAGGTCTTACCTATCAGTAGAAGCTTTGAGAGATTTACTAGTAGATGTGGATGACGTGTCAGTTTTTGTCTTATTTTTCTTTCAGTCTGTCCAATAGGTTTTGCCAGATGATCTTTTTAATGAAGAGAAGGAAACTTCCATGTCCTTAGGGATAATGATTATGTTGTTGTTTTTGCTATAAGCAGACACCTCTTCAAGACTATTAAATGTTCTTATTCCATTAGAAAGATTCATTTTTATTCTTGCAGGATACAAGATTTGTGTTTTGATATTATTTTGTTTTATTAGTTTACAAAAGGCAAACCTTTTTTCTCATTTCCACTACTCTTGCAGAATAATCATTGTCAAATCTAATAAAGCTTTGGTTATATTTTAGTGGAGCTTTCTGCCAAGCTGTTTTTAGTATAAGATCTTTATCTATATAAGAGAGGAACTTTCTAATAATTGACCTTGGTGCTGTAGAAGAGGAAGCTGAAGCTGGCTTACTTAGTGTTCTATGGGCTCTTTCAATTCCATATGAAAGCCCTTCTTGTAAGTCCAGTATTTCAAGAATCAAGGAGTTCAAAAATATAATAATGTTGTTTTCTTCTATTTTCTCAGGGAGACCAAAAATTCTTATATTACATTTGCATTTGCGGTTCTCAAGATCATCAAGCTGATTTATTAACCAGGTATTTTGTTTAAGCAGAAAGCTAGTATGTTGCTCATCTTCTTTAAGCCTCCCATCCATATCAGTTAGTGCAACTTCCATGTCAGAGATTTTACTCTGGTGCTGCTGTAAGAGTTCTTTGAAAACCTCTGTCTGCTTTTGATTGTTCTGTTGAAGTTTTTCTAGGTTTTTCTGGAAGTTACCTGTTTTCATAGATAATGTTTGTAGAGTTGAAGTTAACATTTGTATCTCCTTCTTCAGTGCTGAATCCATTTGAGAGTATTTGGTGCTGCTCATTTTGTTTCTAACATGTCTCAAGTAATTTGACAGGAATTTCTTCAAAATAGTTTTCCAAAGTTGGTACAAGTGAAGTACAAGGTATTATTGACAAGATTTTGAAAAGTTTAGTTGGCATCGTTGACTGAGATCCTATCTGACTAAATAATTTTACAGAGCTCTGAAATTAGGGTGCCTTCAGTTGGCCATCTTGGGTCTACCCCCCAGAACAGAAAAAAAAATAGAGCAGATGCAGCATCTGATTATGATTGTTTCAGAGCATAAAAACAGCATAGGAACCAAGCCAGTAATCCACAAAAATGTTTAATTAACCACTTTCGTCTCCAAATAGAAACTTCATCAGAATGTCACATTCTGATGACGTTTCTATTTGAAGACGAAAGCAGTTAATTAAACATTTTTGTGGATTCCTGACTTGGTTCCTGTTGTTTTTATTAGTTTGTGCGGTGGTTGTGTTTCATTGTTTCAGAGAATATTTTCTGAAACAATAAATGGTGACAGTTTGTACCCAACTTTGTTTACTTGTTTCAACCTAGCTTAATTATAAGTTATTTCCCCAAGATATGCAAGGAAGCAGTTATGGTCATAATATCTAAATGTACCAATTCAACTACAGGCTCATAAGTTTAACTATTATAATTGTAAACTGTTATGAAAGAGTATAATTTTAGAAAGGACAAAATTGGTGCCAGGCATTGACAAGTATGGATATTAACATGAAGGTTACACCAAACAAACTTGTTGAACTTTTGTATGAAGTTTACTAAACCATCACACAAGAACCCTTCACCTCTATATAAAACTGATGAAATAAATCTCAGTTGCTCCTTTCTAAAAACCAAAATCAAAACACCATCACTCACCTTAATATTATCCCCTCAAATACAAAAATTGAAAAATATTACCAATACAAAATTATTATGAGTTATCATTGATAAATTAAAATTTGACCTGCGCATTGACATTTCATTCAAAAAGATACACTGCAAACTAGGTTCTCTTTATAGAGATAACCACCTGCTAATTGATCATAGTAAAAAAAGTAACTATCACCTCCCTTCACCTTCCTACCCTCCTATATGCCTCAACAATATTGACAAATATCAACTCCTCCACCAAACACAAACTGGAAGTACCTACAACAACATTTTCAAATTTGTGTGCAGCCTCCCAAACTGCTGCCATCACTGCATAGTGTTCAATATCCTCAACAGACTTGAACTTCCTCAACTCATTGCCCTCTCCTATTTTCTCACAGCACACAAAATACTTCATCATCCCATTAAAACACCCTCAATGTCAAATCTCATCTAATTGCATGTACCAAATAGAGCCCCAAGATCCTCAGAACTTAAACTAACTTTTGCTAATAAATCTAAAAATTATTAAGGAGACTATTCTCTGCTATCATTTCCAAGGCATGGAGCAAACTTCCAAACCAGATCAAGCTTTTGAATAACCTGCAGAAATTCAAAATCCACCCTAAAATATCACCTGGCAACTAATAACTATGCAACTGTATCATGCCTACAGTTTGAAATATGCATTCCCATCCATTTCCATTATGGATACTATACAACAGTATTAATACAGTATTTTGATTCTATTCACAATATTTTGAAAATGTGTATTTCTGTAATCTGATATGCTTTGTAAATAATGTTTGTTGACCATTTGCTTTGAAATACTTTGTAAACAATGTTTATTAACTGTTGTTATTTTGATTTATCAAAAATGTATTTCTATCCTTGTTTTGGAGCTTTTCTCCCTGCATCTCTGCTAAAAAATGGTCATTTTTTATCCCAGCAGACTTTCATGGTAAACAAAAGCAAACAGATAAATAAATAATTTGTCAGAAGTTTTTTGATTGGGATCTAGAAGTGAACATTATATGGTTTCACTTCAGAATCCTGAAATATCACAATCCTGAACTTCATAATCTGGAACCCCAAAATCCTGAAAATTCAAAATCTTGAAAACTCAAAATCATGAATCCCAAAATACTGAAAATATACAGGATGCAAAGAATGGCAATATTGCAGTACAAGGAATCACAGAAACACATACAAGACAAACGATAGCACTTTTCACCAAGTATAGGCAGGAAGGCAAGCCCCCCTGCACCCCCATGTGGGGGGTTGCACCCCCACACCCCCTTTTAATTAAATATATGAACTCCAAGATTGCACTCCACAGAAAAAAAAAATAGCAAAAATTCCATCACATGTGTCATGACTGCCTGTTGTAACTTTAGTAATGTTCCCTTTTAACTTGCTATACTACAACATAACTCATGATAGTGTAGTTAAGTGAAATCTTGGAGTTGATATATTTAAGTAGCTTATATTTGGTGAAATGTCATATGGTTTGTGTTGTCTATAGTCAATATATGTATCCTGTGTGTTTTCAGTATTTTGGGATTCAGGATTTTGAGTTTTCAGGATTTTGAATTGTCAGGATTTTGGGCTTCCGGATTATAAAGTTCAGGATTGTGATATTTCAGGATTCTGAAGTGAAACCCATTATATACATCAGTCTATCCAAATCTTTTGATTCTGTTCCACATCAGGTGGTCTTGTGACTGAAATGAAGAGTTTCAGAATAAATGAGTACATAATCAATGAGATTAGAAGTTGTATGGTGGAAAGGGTCAGATAAGAATTACTGACATCTATTCTGACTGAGTAGTCATACATGAGTCCCTCAGTGACTGGTGTTTGGGCCTGTTCAGTTTAACATATTTATGCCAATAATGCACCTACTGAGGGGATTTGGGAAGGTAAAATTGTTCATGACTCAAAGATTGGTGTAGCGACTCCCTATTAAAATGTCAAGATTTGCAATGCAGTGTCCCGAAATGCCAAAAAAAGCAAAGGCCAAAAATACAGGAGAAAATTGAATAATAAACATTTCTTTTCTCATGTGTGTGTGTGTGTGTGTGTGTGTGTGTGTGTGTGTGTGTGTGTGTGTGTGTGTGTGTGTGTGTGTGTGTGTGTGTGTGTGTGTGTGTGTGTGTGTGTGTGTGTGTGTGTGTGTGTGTACGTGCATGCAAGAGGGTAAGTGTGTATGTGTGCAAACATATTTGTTTTAGGCATATTTATGCATTTTTTTTTATTTAGTAAGCAATAATGTCCAATAAAGAAATAATATATCATCCTGATGCTGCAGGAGAAAGCCCCCTATCCAGAGAAGGTCTATTATTTCCTTAAAATGCCCACCTTGGAGGGAACTATTGCTTTTGATTTGGGTTTGTTTACATTGTGCTGCTGTGTATTGTTTTATCGCTTGTGTTTCTTTTTGTACATCTTTGCTTGTTTTTGTAAAACATATTCTCTGTTATGTATTCTGGTAATGTATTGATGTACCAGTGATTACACAATTTGTTAGAATAGCTTTGTGAAGTGTATAGCAGTTGAGTGTGACACCAACTATCTGGAAGTGACTGTCTACATATTTTATTTTTAACTAAAAAGCAAACCCAAGTGCAACAAGACGTCAGTGGATGATTGACCACAGATTCACTTCTGGGGTGGTGCCCATGTCCCTTCTGGACAGAGGAAGAAAGTATTAACTACCATAGACCCTTACCTCCGCAAACTTCACTCACCTAACCACTGACAATTGGGGCAATTCAGATAAATATGGCTAGGCTTGTAAGGGCTGTTGGCCCATTAGCCTAGTAACCTCCTATGAATATATGAATAAATGTGACATATTAATTATTGTTATAACTTTAAGTGTGTTGATTTTCTTTCTTAATTCATCAGTCAGGTAAACCCACTAGGTAGGTACAAATCTGTTTTCAGTGGGTGACTGGAAAGCATTATGCAATGATGTGACTTCCATAGATTCACACAGTAAGTAAATGGAGGCAAAGACACTGAAACCCTTAACAACAGGATGAAGATTATCGGCTTACAGTTTAACTCTTAAAATTATTGATGTTTCTTTCTCCTAGAAATGTTCTGATTACTTCTGGGGATAAAAAAGAAATGTTGTTTTAAGTACCTTGTGACAGTTTTATTTGTATAATTTCTTCTTTCATTTTATTTTATTTGTATACCCATTGTTATGTATTGTTTTCTTCTTAAAAAAAGTGAAAGAATGATTTATGCTGAAGTGAGACAAAAACTGATGATTTATATGTTAAGCTTAAAAGATTTTTCTCACAGGTAAATTTGCTGTGGCTTAGATATAGAGGCAGTTACTGTCTAGCCTGGCAGCAAACAGTGAACTGGCACCTTATTAGGTGGTTTGACTATCTGTACTATAGGAAAAAGTATTCAGTTTTCATGGTAGAATAGCCTTAAAAATGTTCACAAGCAGAGTCAATTTGGTAGCAAATCCAAGAACTAAGAGAAAACACATGTGCAAGCAGTAATACCCTCTCCCCACCCTACAGTTCTTTTGTTGGTTTGATCACATGCTTGTCTTTAATTAATTTGGTTTCTATGCTAATTTTTTTATGCATATGTATTTATGTAGTGTTTTATATTTGTTTAGCATATGTTTAAATATATACCATTGCTTAGTCTGAATGACTTTCTGCTTTTTGTTGTGGAGATTACTGGCCTTCTCTGGCCCTTCTACTGCAAGCTTTCTTGCTTGTGGCATTTTTGGCTTTACTTTCAATTGGAAGCTATTTTTTACCCTTTTGGATGCCTTTGGTTGTGACTGATCAAATAATCCACAATGCCTAGAAAATTTTCACTGCATTTTTGTGTATATGAGCAATTTGAGTCCTAGATTAGAATGGCTGAATTTGTGTTTTCTGGTCCTATGGGGGATTGTTTTCTCTTTCTTGCTTATATCCTGATCTCCCATATAATAGTTGACTTGCTGTTTTGTGGAGTCTTTAGACTTGAAATTCTGATTTCAGTCTCTTTAGGAGGATACCAACCTAAACTATTTAAACCAAGGCTATGATTTTTGACACCAAATTGAAACTAAAAAAAAAAAATATTTGCATATCTGTGACTGCAACAATTCAAGCATAGAAAACACTACCTCTCTTTGAATATCTTTCTATTTCATTGGATCCTCCTCTTAACTTATCCTTACATGTAAACAACACATGGAAAAGTTTATCTTTTTTCTCTTTTATTCTGCACCAATAAAATCTCTTCCTTTCTTACTAAAATTGCCAGAACCTCTTGAATAGCCATAGGCAAAGGCATACTACTCTCCCAACTTGAATTCAGTCTTCCTATTATAGCCTCAGCGTGAAAACAACTCTGCACATTTAAACAATAACTAATAAAATGAGTAGATTTATTACCCAGTCACCTAAAAATGAACACCACTGTAAAACACTGAAAACAAAATGACTCCATACTCAAATAAAGAGTTGCTCTTCTAGGATCTCAACTATTCAAACTCCTGGCCAAACAGACCTTATCTCCCTTAGCAGCTAAACTAATTAGGCAGCCTTCCTCTAACAGCCTCATAAGGTACAACCATTTTGCCATTGTACTGCAATCCCCTAAAATGAAACTCCTTTGTAGAGATAGCTGCATATGCCATCAAAGACACCTCATTTTACCTAAATCTAGGATTCAACTAAAGTCCTACCTCTTCTCACCAGCTAAGTGTCATTGCCTCTCTTCCAGCCATATTGCCTAACCTGAGCTACATCACTCTCTTTCTTCCTGCAAATAACACTCTTATTGTTCCTAGTATGGTATATCATATTGCACCAATCTCAGCTGCACTCATATAATCATTTCCTCACCATGATTTCTCCTTCTATCTAATCATAAATCTACGTGTATCACCCCTCACTCCACTCAACTATCCCATCATTCCCACTTAGGCAAGACACTGAATTGTACCTATCAACCTCTTAAACCAAGAAATCTGGACAAAGCCATAAATAATGGGGGGAGGGGCAAAGACCCAAAAATAGGAACAATTGTTAAATATTGCTCTTACAAACATAGCAAGGTGATAAAATAACAGCTTTTCATTGGCATGAATTTTCTGAAGGGTATGAAGTCTGAAACTTAAATTTCTGTCATTATTTTTAACTTCAGTTCTCAATGATGGCTTTGTTCCTGTACTACTCCAGGCTAACTAGTTTTCATAGCTTCTGGTCATACATTTTCTTCTTCCCTGACCACCTCATAATCTATGCTCTCTCTCATGTCTAGATAATCTGTAACTGCATCTTTCTCTATCCAATTTCCCCCCTACAAACCCTTCCTCAGCTTACTTTGAGAAACTACAATGTCTACACTACAATAAGGAATTTTATCAGATGATTGTGTAATACAAATGTCAACTATAATGGCATAGAATGTAATTTCTGGTGTACTTTATGCCTTGTACACACACACACACACACACACACACACACATATATATATATATATATATATATATATATATATATATTTTTTTTTTTTGTATAATTTCATGTATACATTGTTTGTATAATCTCTCTGCATGTGGAGCTTTTCTACCCAGGCCTCTGCTGAAAGTGTGTTTTATCCCAGTCGGACTTTCCTGGTAAACAAATGTAAAATAAAATAAATAAATAATTTAATAATTTGCAAGTGATTAAACAAAAAAACTAAATTTTATGAGGAACAGACCAAAAATATGAGGTAAAAATCTGGACATTCTGCAAAAATCTGGACAGCTGAGAGGTATACATTGAATAATTATCACACAGATGCCTAGCTTTCTAAAAGAGATTTGTCTTGAATTATTTTGGCTAATGTATATTACAACTGTATATATGTTTTACATTTTTGTTAGTTGTTAATGGTATTTTACAATGGTAGAGTTTATCATGCTCTTTCTATGTCTTATTAAATATAATTTTGACTTTCTTTGTATTCTCAGCCTGAGATTAAATTTGGTCACTTGTGATCAATGTTCTACCACAGTAAACAAATTTTAAATAAATAAAAATACTTTTTGATGAGGTGTTTTTAATAACATTTTAGGTAAGGTACTTAAATTTGAGCTACATTTATTTTTGTGAATTGTGTTTAATTTCTATCACAATCCCTATTTCTGTTTTGTTTCATTTCATTTTCTATACAGATTTGCTTATGTATTTGATATGGGTATGCTTTGTCTGTCTTTTGGTTACTTTTTTGTGCATTTCTGATTTTGATAGAAATGTATCATTATGAGAGCCTGGCATATCCTGGTTGGACACATTAGCTATGTTATGGCTTTGACCTTAGCTGAATCTGGTCTGATTCTACTAGCAGTTATGCTGTGAGCAAAATATTCAATTTCAGGTTTACCAAAACTGTATTTGTGTCTGGTTAGCTTCAAATCCTCAGACTTGAGTTTTTAATGGTGGAAGAGGGAGGGCACTGTCTACAAATCTCCTGCCATTTTTTTTTATCAAAAATAAACATTAGTACATTATTCATGACAATATAAACACTTCCATGCCCCTTCAACAGATTGCTCATTTCATACTGAATAATTTGTTTTGGTAAAGTTTTACTAAATGGCAGGCTTTTGAAACAACACTTTATAATCATAGTATTAAAGATTGTAGGTTTTGATTACATCTCTCTAAACCTATTTCACAAAACTGACATGAGCCCTCTGTTATGGGGAAAACTCTGGCGCCTACCATATTAGGTGCAATACCATCAAAGGTAGGTGGAATAAATCTTTCCCTCATAACTGCATCAGCACATGTTCTTATGTTGCCAATTGTATTGATAACTGTTCCATTTGGTACACACCATTCAGTAGGTTCAGGTATGCTTTCAGTCACACCAAGTGTTTGCATAGGTTTGAGTTCTGCCTGTACTTTAGAGAGTACCAGAAGTGGTACCCTTCTGGGTGTGGTCACAACAAATACAACTGGCTCACAACTGACCAATTAATCCAAACATATCCATATTAATTTTGTTAACTCTGGAAAACAGCTCCAATTTGCATGCCACATTTACTCAATGTAGGTTATTTACATATACACCTTCCAACACGTAGGTCTAAAACTCATATTTTTGCCCCTTCCACTCAGCCATAAGTAAGACTGTTCTTACATACCTGAGTTTGCTTGCAGGGCTATGTATTTTTGTATATTGTTGCAAACACTTTAGGATGAATCTATATGTACCACATGATAGCATGGTAACATTGGCCCTTGTATCTCTTTTAAAGCTTACTCAAGTTCCATGTATTGGAGGTTTGACTTGCCAGTCTGATTCAGTTTGTTTGATACAGCAGTCACTAAACCCAGAAAATATACCTTCTGAAAACCTTCCTCAGCTTTATTGTCAGTAGCCATTTCTTTCACTGCCTTAGTTTTACACACAATGGCAAAAGTTCCATCATGTTGAACTTCTTCTGTCTACTGCCGCATGCAGCGCAATGTTCTTGTGCATTTGCCAAACATGCATTCGGTCTGCTACACATGCATATCTGCTTCACATGCAGCACAATGTTCTGACCCAGTACAAGAATAGCTACATCTCGTGCATTTGCCAAACATGCATTCAGTCTGCTTCACATGCACATCTGTTTCACATGCAGCACAGAGAATGGGTACATCTCATGCATTTGCCAAGCATGCATTCAGTCTGCTTCACATGCACATCTGCTTCACATGTATATGCTTATTTTGACGATTATCATGCTTTGTTACTGAATGTCATCTTTTTAGCATAGTACCCCACATACACACATCATTTATTGTACTTAATGTTAGCATTTTACTTCTTTACTAACTTAATATTTGTAAAGCCATGGTGGTACAGTGGTAGCATTGTTGCCTCACAGCAAGAGGTTCTCCTGTTCGATTCACAGCTGGAGTGCCTTCTGTGTGGAGTCTGCATGTCCTCCCCACAGTTGAGTGGCCTACAAAAGACATGTGCGAATGGGCATGCCTTTGCTGAAGGTTGGGTGTCGGGCTGGCAACTCGACACCATAAAAAATCTACAGCCAATCATTAGCAGACCAGAGTTCCACTGTGGCGACCCCTAACCGGGAAAAAGCCGAAAAGACCAACAACTAACTTACCATTTGTAGCAGTCTGAATCATCTTTTCTAAAGGTAATTTCATTTCCATCTGTAACTTTTGATGAACTTCAGAATCAGCCAGACCAGTCAATATTCTGTCTTTAATTTTTTTCATCTTTTGGCTAGTTAAATCTATAATATTCACGCAATTTATATAAGCACATGGCAAATGCTTCCAAAGACCCACCCTTAGCTTGAGCACATCTGTGAAAGCATACTGTTTCATGAATAACATTTTTCTTCTGGCAAAAAATGTTCTTTGAACTTACTTATTACTGACTCATTTGTAACACTCTGATCATGAGAAAAAGAAAATGAGCTGTAACCAGTATCAGCTTCTTTGCCTATGAGTTAAAGATAAGTTTTGGCCTATATTTCTTCACTTTCCTAATCAAACTTTGATACTATTTGAAAATTTGAAAACCTGCCTCTGCGATGGCTAGGCAAATGGCTTCACAAAATTCACTGGTTCTGGAGGACTGAATTTTGCAGTTTTAATTTTTTTTTAGTTAATCGGTGATTAATTATTTTGACTTTTTAAGTGAAAATCTGTAAAACAAATTAATTTTCAGGTAAAATGGCAACTTTTCAGTAAAAAAACAGCTTTCCCTGAGCTCTTTGAAATCTCATTGGCTGTTTGGCATAGTCTCAGTCTCTAAGTGGCATTTTTCCACATATATTTAATTGATTAAGTCAAAAATATCCTATTGAATAACACTGTGTCATTTTATCAACTTTGGTACTAGACACCCTTAACTGTGTGGTTGAATAATGGCACTAAACTCAGGATTTCATGGTTTTGATGCAGCTTTAATGCTGCAAAAAACAGCAGCACACTGAAAACACAGTTACCATTTCCACTGATTCTTCTTCTAGAGGAAGCTGAGAAATGTATGCATTATGGGTACTAAACATTCTTAAAGTTACAAACTAAAAAAATAAAATAAATAACTATAAAACAGAGGTAACAGGATACCTTTGTCTTACACAAGATTCACTATACTTTCCCATTTGTTGCAAGCTTTCATTCGAATGCTTCTGATGTTAAGCATTTTGTCCACTCAAATGAAACTATATAGAAAGTTTCTTATTCTGCCATAGGTGCTCAAGACCATAGAGCCAAACCTTAGATAAACACATTATTTGACTTTGAGTGAGGCAAGTGAAGCAGCTATGAGAAGCAAGTGGGAGTGATTGGGAGTTAAGATTAGCGAAGCAATCAGTAAAGTGGGCAGGGTAGGATTAAAGACTGAATTTAAGTTTATGGAAATGGGGATTATGGAGCAAACTGGCTAGATGTTTAGGTTTACAGTTAGATCAGCCTGGTGGAATTTACAACACTTGTCATTTTGAGCAGAATTCTTTTCCCATGCAGGCTTTTTAAAATAAATAGTAAGTAATTAAACAGACAGGTAGAGAGACACACACAGATGCCCAAGTGTTCATTCAAATGGTTACAATTTTTCCAGGGTCAAATTTTATTTCTGAATAGTATAATAATATAATAAAAATTTTTTTTTCTGACTCAAGCATGGCAAATATATTAATCCCTTACTGAATTAAGCTCTTGATGTACTATTTTCTTGACCTCCATTATTGTGTGATAGTTGCATTTCTGTCCCAGTCAAACAGTTAAAATGTAAAATTTCCCTTAACAAAACAGCTTTTCATGTGTGTTATGGTGCACTGGGTATTATCATACAAATATTAATTGTATTATTGAAACATTCAGTCTACTCATGAGAGATGTGATTGAGCTGACATAGGTGCAGTATTTACTGTTTATAACTCTTATCATATATGCATATGCAGCTTTAGATGATAAATTCCATGTGAGCATAAGAACTGACAATGCCATTGCTTTATTGATAATCATAAAATAAGCAACGGAGATGTCCGTTGCTTATTTTAAAGCTGTCTCGCTATGTTAAACCCATTTAACATAGCGAAACAGTAAAAAGCAACAGAGATCTTGCTTTCTCCGTTGCTTTTTTTTTTAAACCTGTCTCGCTATGTTAAATGGGTTTAACATAGCGAGACAGCTTTAAAATAAGCAACGGAGATCTCCGTTGCTTTTTTAAAACCTGTGCCGCTATGTTAAACTCTTTTAACAGAGCGACAGTGTTTTAAAAAAAGACTTATACTAATGGAAAAAGTCCAGGTGACCGGACCTTTTTCCATTAGTATAAGTCGATTTACAACGTGCACGCTGGCCAATTAGCGTGCACGTTTTGGAATATTAATAGGGGGTCATGGCATAATAGCAATTATTTCATTAGTTCATGAGCAGTGCTAGTGTAATATTTCCCTCTGATAAACTACTTGTGTGAAAGTGTATTTCTGTACTGAATTTGTATTTTTTTTCTTTTCTTTACTGATTAATTCCAGAGTAAAAAGAAAATCAAGTTATTTCAGCACTGGGTATACTTCTGCCACTGCTGGGTGCTGGGATCATGCGACAGCCTGTATAATACAGCTAAAATGAGTTTTAAACAATACAGACATGGAAAACTTCAAGCCATTACTCAGCCATCACACATTACTACTGATAGCATGCCTGTTTATGAGTGTTAAATATCACCGCTTAGCCTTTTGGCTAAGATCATATGCAATATCTGGTAACATGTGTTCAGCTATATTACAGGCAACAGGGTGCAATAGCAGATATGACAAACAGCAGTGCCTGCATACTATTTAAATAATTTCCATGCAGGCTGTTTTACAGCAACATATGTGCAGTCAACAAACAAAATATCTTCTGAGGTTAATGCAGGACAATGGTTCACCTGATCTGAACCCTACTTGATGTTTTAAAATTTCTTCCCTAGCGCTAAACAATGATCGTCTTCAATTTCACTGCTAATCCAACTTGGGATGTGAATAAGAAGCAAAGTATTTGCTCTTGCCAGTCAGAGTAAACTATCAGGTTCTGTTTCTTTAATCTTGGCAGATGCTAAGATGAAAAGCTGAAACTAACTTTGCAAGGAAAAAGAAATGTTTATGCACAAAACCTCAGCCCTTGAAAACAGGCACAGCTGTCTAGACTAGGAAGAAACATGTTTTTTTAATAGGCTTTCATGCTGAAAGAAAATGTTATATGGATTTAGAAAATAATGCGTATTCTGGCTTTCTGCAGGTAGTAATTACTTTTAGTTCTCCTGGGTTGGGAGCTATATAATTAAGACAGCTGGGATCACTAATCATATTTCACAACTACTGCAAATAATATGGAGGTTTAGAATATATTCCCAGTCATGCAAGTTAGCTGTGCCATTTTAGTTCCTGCCAGCAGTCTAGAACTGAATCTAAAAAACAGAATCATTTGTTACATACAGGGAAAAAAAGCATCTGAATGACACAAGTTATTTCAGTGTGGATTCTCTCACTTTCAGGCTTGGCGGGATTATTTTCCCCAATGTTTTGGGATGACAGATTTGCTGTCATTCTGATATCATGTAATGTTCTAGCATCAATATTATTTGTATGCTATTTATCTGTATTGTAATATTTTTAACATTTCTCTAAATATCTCAACAATCAAGTGACACAAACAGAACTGCTTAGCCACATATTAAAGAAACACAGTTATAATATATTAAGACAATACTGATGGCAGTGTGTGTGTGTGTGTATGTGTGTGTGTGTGTGTGTGTGTGTGTGTGTGTGTGTGTGTGTGTGTGTGTGCATTGTACTGCTTGAATGGTTACTGCAATATTGTAAGATGTTTATACAGCATTACAAAATTCATATTCACTGCTGTATGTGTGTGTGTGTGTGTGTGTGTGTGTGTGTGTGTGTGTGTGTGTGTGTGTGTGTGTGTGTGTGTGTATGTATATTGTGGTTTTTAAAATCCAGTTTAAGACCTACAGTTTAATTAATGCAACCATTTGTATAGATTACATTGTGCTGAACAATTTACCATTTACAATTTTCTAGTAACACTTATGGTTCTAGAGTATGGACATTTGATTGAACTGTAAGGTGATAACTTCAGTTTTTAAAGGCTGAGGCCACACCCATTGGAAGTTAGTGTACAGACTCAAAAAAGCTCCACTGGAGGGAATGAGATAAGTGACTAATTCAGAATCATACCATTGGTAAACAGAGGTAGACAGAATCAAATCCTGTACTTTTGGTCAGAGGAAACAACTTATTAACAGTTCATAGCTTTAATCCTCTGTTAACCGCCAGACACTTGTACTGAGAAAGCAGATTCCATAATGCTGACCTGATTCTTCAGACCATATATTTATATCTGCATTGCATTCAATAGTTGCTTTGATAGCTAAGGTGGCACACATGATTTTGATGACCATCGCCATTAATTTCTCAAGCTTCTGATCCTTAGCTCTCATGAATCCTCATTTACATTTTAGTTGATCACAGGCCAGTCATGACCATCTATGCTTCCATCACAGACCAACAAACTATGCATATAATGATTATAACTGATTTGGTAACACTTTTACATTATCACTGAAGTGACATATACATATATATTCAGCATCATACTGTGGTGGTGGTGCTGCGGTAGCGTTGTTGTCACAGTAAGACATTGTCCTGTTCGATTCTCAGCTAGAGCATCTTCCGTGTGGAGACATGCGTGAATGGGCGTACCTTTGTTGAAGGTTGTGCATAAGAGCTGCCACTCGGCATGTAAAAATCTACTGCCAATCATTAGCGGACCGGAGTTCCGCTGTGGCGACCACTAACCGGGAAAAGCCGAAAGACACAACAACTTATTTTATTTGGTAGTTAGTGTCCCTTGGGCATTAATTGTGCTCTCCCTTTCTCTCACTCATTCTTTCTTACTTTCTGTCTTTAGTCTAGCTGAAGATGTCATAAGAGGTTAGCAGCTGTAGTATCAGATCTTATTAAAAATAGCCATTTTTGTCATAGACCTTTATCACTAAATTGCCATCAGAATACATGCCAGATCTGCCCCCATGGCCATTTCCTTGATTATCTTTGACTTTGTTTTTACTGTCCTTAAATGGGCCTGATGTGCTCCCTCAGTACAGCTGTTCTGCAGTTCCATAGGTATTATTGGTCTGCAGCATGAGGACAAACATTTCTCAGTCTCCAGAACTGTTACTTCTCCCCTGCAGTTCTCAGTCATTTTTTTCTGTTTTTGCATCTGCACCTGGATTCTTGCCATTTATTTGTAATATATGTTATTATTCAACATTCCTATATGTTTGTAAAGTAGTACCCTTTTCTATTGTACTCTAATGGACTCTTTGTATTAAAGCTCTAAGAATGGCATTTTCAGCAATGATGTTCATGTAATCATAATCCACTACAGTATGTGTTGCACCATATTTTGTCATTGTTACTGGTTGCTTTGATAAGTAATCAGCAACATTGTCTATTCCTTTTTACACTGCACCATAACTTTGTATGATCCAAGTGCTGAACATTGATTTGGGATATTGTTTATGATTTCTAATGATTTGTGATCTATATTTAATGGAAAGATTTTACAACAATGTATATGTAAAACTGTTCATATATCCATACTTTGGATAGACTTTTCACTTTGTTTGTATCTTATTTCAGCATCAAAGAGAGATTTTTGTATCATATTCTGTGATTTCCTTACACTCATCATGCATGTCATGTGACATTGTGCAAGGTCTGCTAGGACTTGCATCCACCTGTAATAGAGTAAAATTGTATCGATGTAAGATGGTGTTTTAATCTGAGCTCATTCCCTACTTCAACTTTTCTAATGTGCCTTGATAATTTTCTGTCAACATTCATGGAACATTCTTTTTCATCACTTCACTCAGTGCCCTTTAATTGTGCTAAGTTTTTTTCCCTCAAAAAATGGTTTTATTTTCAATTAAAATAACATTTACATAATTTTGTAAAATATTTTAAACAATTATATACAATGTTTACAGTGGTGGTGGTGCTGTGGTAGCGTTGTCGCCTCACAGTTAGACGTTGCACATTCGATTCTCAGTTAGAGCATCTTCTGTGTGTCGACATGCATGAATGGGCGTTCCTTCATTGAAGGTTGTGCGGTAGGCCTGGCAAACCAGCACGTAAAAATCTACTGCCAATTATTAGCGGACCGGAGTTCCGCTGTGGCGACCCCTAACTGGGAAAAGCTGAAAGACAGTTATATACAATGTTTACAATAGCCTGACTTTCAGTTATATACACTGTATGTTATTAAATATAGAATTAACAGATCAGTTATCAGAGATATAAAATTGATTATTGCAGAGTGTCCAACAAAGATATAACTTTCTTCCAAGGATTATTTACCAATAGCCTGGGATAGATTCATAGTTCTTTGATTTTTATTTCCATCGATGCAGTTGTCTTCAGTAAAGTGTAGAATTCTTCCAAGGTCGGGGGTGTGTTTGAATTCCACCTTCTGGTTATGCATTTCCTAGATATAGCAAGTATTATCCATAACAAATACATATTTGTCTTATTCAGGTAGGGACCTTCATTTACATTTAGTATAATCAATGCTTTAGTTAAGGTAAAGGATTCATTAAATAAAGCTTGTAAAAAATGATTGATTCCATTCCAATATGATTTAATTTTATTACATTCATAAAAAATATGAATCTAGTCTACTTTATTTGACTTTTCACACCTCCAGCAAAAACCAGTTGTAGTAGTACTGATCTTTTTAATTCTATCTGGTGTTAAAAATGCTCTATGAAAGTATTTCCAGTTAAATATTTCCAGTACTCTGTGTTAGAGGTGTATTTAACTGATAGTAAGATGTTAGTTTTAATTTCTTCTGTTAACTGCAATGACTGACTTTTTGTTAAGAACTACCAGTATGATGGTTTGGGAATTGTTTTATATGTTATTAACTTATTATATAGATTTGAAATGGAATTTTTCTTTTCACAACTATTATATATAAATTCATACAGAAAACTTATTAGATTTGACATATCTTTAAATGAGGAATTGTCAATTAATCTGCATAAATCTTGAGTGTACATTAGAATGATTTGTAAGGTTAACCAGTCCTGTACTAGAATATTGTAAGCAGTTTTTATCATATGTATATCTAAAACATTTAATTTATTTACACATTGAAACCAGCATAAGTATCCATTTTGTTCCCAGGAGGTTATTGTTTCCCTACATATTTTGTGAGGAAAGTTCTTAGTGATGGTAAATGGGGTTAAAATGTCAAACCAAAGTTATAGATCTATGTTTGCACTGATAAGTTTCCTAAAGGAATTGATGTAATGATTAATCAGTTTTGTTTTAGAAGGTTTTGTTATATTATATCGTATACGTATGCATAGTATGTACCAGGGTTTGTTTGATTTGTCTACTATTAAAACATTTTTAACAGATTAAATTCATTTGTTAATATAGATGTTGTTAATTCTTTCCAGTTGGCAAAATAATTTGGGTTTATCCAGTCTATTGTAGTTTTAAGCAAAGATGCTTTTATATATGTTTCTATTTCGGGGAAGTTCAATCCTCCTTGTTTTCAGGGTCTAATGTGATGAGTTAGAGCTACTCTATTCTTTTTGGGATACCATAAAAATTTTATTAAGCATGAGTTTATTTCTTTAAGAATGTATCTTTCAGGAATTAACTGTATTGCTAATGCTACATATATAATTTTTGGCAATAAGACCATTTTTATTAATTGCAATCTGTCTTCAAAAGTTAATATAATTTTATTCCACTTATATATATATATATATATATATATATATATATATATATATATATATATTGATATATATATTTATTGTTTCAATAATGTTTTTATAATTTATTAATTTTGTTTCGTTTATATATTTGCATAACACTATTCCTAAATAATTCAGTGTAAGTTCTTGTTTTCCTATGATGGATTTATCTGTAACTTGTAGTTCTTTTTTCTTATTTAAAAATAGAAATTTTGATTTTGATCTATTAAACTGTAGACCTGAAATCTTATAAAATTTCTCCATTACTTCTTCTAGCTCTCCTAATAACTCCCTGGAGTTTGATAGGGTTAATAAAATATCATCTGCAAAAAGCATTATTTTAGATATGTACTGGTCATAGACTTCTTTTTATTCTTGGATTATTGCATATTATTTCTGGAAGTATTTCTATAGCCAAAGCAAATAAAATATGAGAAAGGGGGCATCCTTGTTTAGTACCTTTCATTACATGGATAGATTCTGAGGTGAAAGGACCTAATTTAATGTAGGCTAAGTTATTAATATATATGCTTTTTAGTAATATGATGAAGGGAGGAGGAAATTCAAATAATGCTAAAGTTTTAAATAGATATTCCCAGTTGAGGGAATCAAAGGCTTTTTCTATATCTAATCCAATTACAAGTGTTTCTCTATCTTCTTTATTCACATAATCTATAAGAGTAAGTATCCTTTTAATATTATCATGTGTGTGCCTGTTATATAAAAATCCAGTTTGATCATTATTAATTGTCTTTGAGAGTGAGATTTTCATTCTGTTAGCTAGGATTGACATGAATATTTTGTAATCATTATTCAGTAATGATATAGGTCTGTATGAGGTGCAAAGGTCTGATGGTTTATTATCTTTTAGAATTGGCGTTATGAGAAAATATTCCCACGAGGGTGGTATTTTTGCTTCTGACTGGACTTCTAGCAAAGTTTTATGAAAAAGGGAGATTACTGTTGAAGGGAAGAATTTGTAAATTTCTGTAATTATACCATCTATCCCTGGAGCTTTATTAGATTTACTTTCTTTTATCGTGTCAACAATTTCTTTGTAGGATATAGGTTTTTGTAGGTCTACTTTTAAGTTTTCTGGAATTTTTTTATATTGATAAGGTTTGTATCTAAATTTATTTGGTTGGTATCTAAATCTTCTTTTTTGAAGTGTTCCATATAATTGAAGTGAAATGCTTCAAGGATGTCTCCTATATCTGAAACGTTTTTCCTTTCTTTTCATGATATATACTACTAATGCTATTTGCTTTAGATTGTATTTTAATTCTTTTAGATAAGTTATGCAGATATCTGGGGGAGGTGGCTAATGAGTTTATTTTTAATTTTTCCAAGGCAAGACAAGTTTTGTGTATTAGAATTTCATTATTGTTTTATTTAATTCCTCTATTTCTTTTTTGACTTCTGGACAATTCTGATTTGTTTTTAGATTTTGCTGTCAAGAGTCTGGTTTGCAAGTCTAATGATTCAGATTCCCACTCTCTAACTTTATTTTTGTACCAGTTAAGGGTATTACCAAATAAATACACTTTTAATGAATCTCAAAACATGACTCTACTGATTTATGTTGTGCTATTAATTTCAAGAAATAATTGTAGTTCTGACAACATCCAGGGTCTGAATACTTTAATTTTCGTGATATATGATGGAATTCTAGATGAGAGGATTAAAGGTTTAAACTCTATTTGGAGCTTCATTATCAGAGAGTCATGATCTGAGAAGGGGCATGGAACTATTGAGAAGCTGAGGATTTCTGTTTGTAAATCTTGAACTACGAATAATTTGTCTGTTCTGGTTTGTGTTCCAAATCTATGGTCTTTATGGGAAAATAATAATGATTTATCATCTTTTACTTTAAAAGTGTCTATTAAATGAAATTAATCAATCCATCTTTTAAGGATTTTGAAATAGTTGCTATGCAAAAAGACATCTTGGTAGTTTCAGAATCTTCTAAAATACAATTAAAGTCTCCTCCCAGTATAAGATTTCCTTTATAATTGTTGGAAATAAAATCTAGGTGTTTTTTAACTGTTCCTGCTCCAATTCCTGGGAACCAATATAGATTAGCTAAGTTCCATATTCTGCTATTAAATTTAATTATAACAAACGCTAGTAGACCTTCTTTGTCTTCATATTTATAAATAACTTTTGGAGTGATTATGTTTTTCTTCCAGAGAATTGATACTCCTTTTGTCTTTGTTCTATAGAGGATTGAGCTAAGACTATATAGTCCTTAGGGTTCCAAGCAAAGCTATCTTTAGTTTTAAAATGCATTTCCTGGAGAAATATTGTTTCTGCCTTATTTAGATTTAAATATTTTAGTAAGTTTGATCTTTTATTTGCATTATTTAAACCATTAGTATTTAATGATAAGAATGTTAAATCCATTTCAAGTTATAGTTGGAAGAAACATTTTGCTTCTTTTTTTTTCATTTTGATTATAGTAGTTATACCATATTCTCTGATAACATTGAATGTTATTTTTATGTGTGTAAACTTGGGAGTGTAATTTAATGTTCTTTCTTCTTTAAATACAAGCAGGGTGAAATTCTGGTCAGGCTTTAAAAAAGTACTTCTATAAAACATTAATTCTAATGTATCAAATACAAGTAAATATGAATTTCCCATTAAACATGGAATGAAAGTCATTCTTAATCCAAGAGATAAAGATAAATATATTGGATTATCACTCATACCTTTAACCAACAATATCAACTGAGCTCCATATGTTAAATTATATGGAGAATTTTCTTAAAAGAGATATTAAATTCTATATTATTCTATCATTATTCTATAGTATTTTATATATCATGATGGAATGTTAGTAGTGTAAACAATTATTATGTTGACTTAGAAAATATCCAATATTTAGTTACCCTTAAGCGATCCCAAACATGTCAGATATGTCATTTTGGATAAATTAAATGCAACAGAGGAGCATACACTAATTAAGCCAACAACAAATAGATTAGTACTAAAATAATTTGACTAAAAGGACTCTGTAGGAGACAATGAGTGATTACCAATGAAATATGAATTTACTGTAGGTGTACTGTCTTCCTTTACTTTCCCACTCTTCAGCTCACCAACTTCAACTTACACTTATGAAAAGACATGGCTTATCAGTGGTATCCTGACTCTGAGTAGAGGCGCCCTACATTCTAGTGTGCAGTGCTTTTACATATTTATAGATTTACAAAGCCAAGTCCAAGAATGAACTATGATCACCCTGACAATTCCCAACCTGCATAGGGCACCTTCTGCTTCCAGAATGGGTAATCACATCAGGTCTAGAATGAATGTGTAGGTAACCATATGGCAATCAAGACTTACCTTAGGTAAGTATTAATCAAATAGTGTTTAGAGCATCTTAGAGAGTTCTCGGGGCAGTTAGAATACTCTTAAGCCTCTCCTCCCTTCACCAAAAACAGAGATTTCCCTTCCCTTTCTTTCCCTTGTTTTAAATGAGTACTAATAAAATAAATTCAGCAAACACAGGTAAACAGAAATAGCATTCATTACTCCATCTTGTACATGACTCGCAATCCATTAAACAAGTCAGTGACTAACATCACTTTAGTAAACATTATAAAGACAAATTAGAAATAATTTCCATGTTCTTTAAATTTTCTGATAAAGCAAAAAGTTAACAATAAGCTATTTTAACTAAAAGTGTAAAGCATTTCAATTTTCCCTTGCATGTATACATTTTTACTTATATTGTAGTGTCAATAGCTGTCTTTGAAATCTGTACAATACTTCACTTCTTCAAATCATTCCTTTTTCAATTCAGGTTTTGTTTTGTCAAAACGGCAACAATATTTTAAGGGCACAATTAATATTTAGACTGATGTTTCAAATAAATAACTTGTCAGTTGCCAATTGAGTTAGTTTAGAATGTATGGTTAGTGCAAATATAGCATGTTGCAAAAATAATATGTATTTTTCCATGTGCTCTAGAGACTGTCATATGCAAGTGACATATATAATGTAGCATATATAGAGCAGATAGCTTATGGATTCAGGTTGTTAAAGTAAGTTATGCTTATTAATCAGGCAGTTTCATTTAAGTTCACAAGTAATTTGGGGACATTTCAGTTAAGTTTCCAGGAATGTGTAGTCCAATGTGAGTAACTGAGTCCCTTTTCCTCATAAACATGTGTCACAATTCATTAAACAAAGCAGAGTCTAACATCTATCTAATAATCATTATAAAGACAAATAATAGTAATTTTCTGGCTCTTCAAACTTTCTGATATCGCAAAATGTTGACAGTAAGCTATTTTAACTGGAAGACTAAAACATTTCAATACTTCCTTGTGAATATACATTTTTACTTATACTGTAGCGTCAAGAACTGTCTTTGAAATCTACGCATTACTTCACTTCTTTCAAGTCATTCATTTTACAGTTCAGATTATATTTTGTCAAAATGTCAATAGCATTTCAAGGGCACATTTCATATTTAAACTGATATTTTAAAAGAATATCTATCAGTTGCCAAGTGAGTTTGTACAGAGTGTGAGGTAACTGCAAAAATAACGTTGCAAAAAGTAATATGTATCTTTTCATGTGCTCTAGAGACTGTCAATTTCAAGTAACATAAAATGCAACTTTTACAGTCCAGATAGCTTGTGGAATCAGCATGTTAACCTAAGTAATACATTTTAATCAAGCAGCTACATTTAAGTGCACATGTAGTTTGGGAACATTTCAGTTGTGTTTCCAGGAATATGTAATCCTATGAGGATAAATAAAAAAATATTTACAAATAGTCCTATTACGTATTTATTTTACCTTGCTTAGGTTGTTTTTCATTTTAATAACTAAACAAGATTACCTTTTCTTATTATTTGTGATCTGTGAGGCTAAATGCAATTCACAAGTTCACAGTGTCCTAATTGTTTACTTTTGCTATGGCAATGCAAATAGAATGTGAAGAAAGCGTCACTTCTTTTAACCAACAGTACATTTTCCCTCCTTTTTTTCCTTTATATATTTGTTAATATTAAAAGGAAATAATTCAAAGGACACAAGTACATGAATGGAACATTTCAGAGTTAATCACGAGTGTGTCCACAAGCATAACAGTGACTATCATTAATCTAATAAATATTGTAATAATTAATTAAGTTCACTATTCCAATTAGTCTACCTTAAAATTAGATTATTTTAGACTATTATTTATTTATGTATAGATAGTGCATTATTAAATATATACAGACTATATTACTATATTAAATAGGAGAGAATTTAGAAAGGGAGACAAGATGCAGTTAAAATAAATAATGAGAAAAGAGAGAAGAGAGAAAGAAAAGAGAAAATTAAAATACAATTCACATATACTATGTATGCTGATTTACAGTATAAATATTTTATGTGCTATATAACCCTCCTTCTGTGAAAGAAAAATACCCTGTTTTACATACCTGAGATAATGTGAAAACTCTCATGTGTCATCTATTTTCAAAAAATATAGATAAAGATTCCAGTAGTTAGTTACCTTTGTTTTAAAGTTCCAAGCAGTAAAACTGGTCCTTTAAAGTAATGCTAAAACAATTCATATCATAGTAGATGCTTTGAGAGATTTGGCTGTAACAGTATCAGTCTTTTGCTTTTTGTTTTCGACGTCTGTCCAGACATTTGTTTCTTTTGTTCTCTTGAGAGAAGGTGACATCCAATCCATATCTTCTAGTATAGTAATCACATTATTAGTTTTAATAAAAGAAGAGGCTTCCTCTAAGTCAATAAAAGTTCTCATCTCATTGGCATACAGTATTCTTATCTTAGCTGGATATGCAAGTTGTGCCTTGATGTTATTTTGTTTCAGAAACTTTATCATTGGCCACACTTTTTCCTTTGTTCCATTATTCTAGATGAATAGTCATTATCAAATCTTATCAGGCTCTGTTTATATTTTAGAGGTGCCTTCCTCCAAGCATGATCTTAAAATCAGTTCCTTGTCCAAGTATTAAAGAAATTTGATAATTATTGACATAGGAGGAGAGTTTGAGTTAGTGGCAGGTTTCCTAAGAGCTCTGTGTGCCCTTTCAATGCCAAAGGAAAGTCCTTCTTTTAAATTTAAAAAGTCAGGGATCCAGCTTGATAAAAAATAAATAATATCCTCACCTTCTGTGTTTTCAGTTAATCCGAAAATCCTGATGTTATTTCTCCTCTCCCTATTTTCCAAGTCATCTACTTTATTAACCAACCAAGTGTTTTGTTTAAGAAGCAGTTCTTTCTGTGTTTCCTCTTCTTTAAGTCTACTTTCTAAGTAATTTAGAGAAATATCTATTCCTGTTATCCTTGTCTGGTATTGTTGTAGCATTTCCTTGAGGGTGTCAGCCTGTTTTTGACCGCTTGTTTTAAGATTTTCTAGGTTCTCTTTAAAATCATCCATCTTCAAAGACAACTCCTGCAGGGTAGATGCCATCTGTTGTAGTTCCTTCTTTAAGGCAGCATACTGGTGAAAATTCCTTGAAATGCCCATTTTAACAAGTGAATATATCTCCAAGCTTTTTGACAGGAAATTATTTATAAAACTTCACCAACATTTCTAATTATGTAAATTAGTCATTTATCTATAAGATTTTATATTTTGAAGAAAAAAAAACAATATTTTTCCTGTGTTATTTAGCTAGTTATATGGAGATCTAAAATACTCCTGCTTTCAGTTAGCCATTCAGACTTCGCTTCCCCTGTGCTACATTTTTTAAATGTGTGCATCTATTACTGGTCATACACAGAATAATTTTGGCCCCTTATTGTCAGTCATCATTCACTATCATCTTCCTTGTGTACATTGACATGTTATTCTTACACTGCATGGCACTTGGTCTTTTTGTCATAATCAAATTGTCCTTGTTTAGTGAGTGACCAGTCTCATTTAGTCTACTTATCCCATTTATCAGGGTATCATCATTTTCTCTGGTGCCTGTTAAAAGACCAAGGACTATAAATGCAATTCTTGCATTAGGGAGAATTTATGTGTGAAGAGAGGGGTTTGAAAAATGTAGCACTGCAAAGTATTTTCTTAATCAGAGGTACAGCAACTGGAATCAGTACAAACAAAAGCAGCAGAAGCATGGAGAGTACAGCCAACCACATCACTGCAAAAATAATAGAATAAAAGTCTAACAATGAATTTTGGTATTCACTGCCTTTGTCAGAATCACATTTTAATTTTCTTGATGGTATAACTCAATACTGGCTCTTGCACTTTTCACAAAGAGTCCAGTTTCTTTTTTCATATCTGCCATATACTATAATACCATCACTAATTTTCACTGAATTATTGATCACTTGATTTACTTAATTCACATACTGAAAATTTGAAGCATCAGAAATGACTCCAAATATTAGTCTTTTACACGTAATGTAACCTGTGTGGGTGGAAAAAGTTGTGATGGTTGTACTGCATAATCAAACTTCATTTGGTGGTGACAATATGTTAGGTTCAACTTACTGAATACTTTTTTTCTCTACTAACCTCACCTATGATGCCATCTGCTATAGCTACCAGGTACATGCCCTCTGCATAATGTTATTTAAACCTATCATGTCTGAACAAATCATAAATTAACCAGGGCTGTTAAGCTTACAGGATGTTACTATAGGCAAAACACATTGGTTACCTCCTGAATTTCTCCCTTATCCAGAGCTTCTTAAAATCTTCTTTAGCCCTTTGCTTTATCTGATGGGAATATACTTGGAATGATTTGTTACTGTGGTCACTTTCAGATTTACATGCACCTGTACCTGATAGTTCAAATATTTGTACTCCCTGAGCAATTTATATAGCCTGTGTCTGCTTTGCTTGTTTACACCTTCAATGTTCAGCATTATGTGATATTTAATGGTTTAAATTTAGACTAGCTTAACAGATTAGTCATCGGTTATTACTTTTCATCCTGATACAAATCAACATTTTATCCAAATTGATTAATTTAATCTGTATACATAGATTCTGTTGCCAGAATCCTTGAGTCTAGTCTTGACCTCATACAGTTAACAGTCTACTTCTTACACTATGTTTATGAAGAATCCTGTATTTATACTTATGTTTTTTTCTTCTTTCTATGTTATTGTAATTTTAGCATTTGCACTCCCTGTATGAAATATAGATTCATGAATCAGTATTTATATTGTTGTCATCATTATCTGTTCTGTTATCTATATATATATATATATATATATATATATATATATATATATATGTATATATATATATATATATATAATAATATATATTCTTTGCATTTGTTTTCATATTTTCCATCATCTTTTTTTTTTCCTGTATGGCCAGTAACCTTTATGTTGCAGCTTAGTTGTGCTTTTGTTAATGTAAATTGTATCAAACTTATTGTGCTTTCTACATTTTTTACACATTTTAGCATGAGTAAGACACTATCTGAAGTATTATTCATCATGAAATCTGTACTGTGTTGTGCAGCCTTTTTGCTGTCTGTTAGATTTGTACATTTTATTTTAACACTTTCATCCTTTACAACACTTTTGCTATTCTTCTGTACTTATTCTTGTTTTGACTTCTACTATATTAAATTCATTTTGTTTACATCCTTAAAATGCTTCACTTGAATTTTTGATATGTAAAAGATCTAAGAGAGTCTGGAAATGTGTCTATGATCATTTCTGTCTCCTTGTATGGATTCTTCCTATTTCACTGTACACAACATTATACAGAATTATATTCCTTTAATAATATTAATACATTTTTCATTTTCTAGATAGTGCTTTCAACTTTGTATTATGCATCTATGTTTGTTCAACTTTATTTTTAGTATTCCCAAATTTGCATATGTCATATAAGTCATCCACTGTGTCACCTATTATGTATAACACCAGAACCTTTAGTCTACCATCGACTGAAATATTCAAGGCTATAGCATAGTTGTATACTCTTAACTGTCCACTATTACCATAGTGAGATTATTTCTGTTACCATAGTCTCGATCAAATACTTTCAGATTAAGGTCTCTACAAGTGTTTTTGCATATCTGTACATTTCAACTATACAGTTGTTCCTCTTTTAAAAAAATTATGCCTTTTTTGGGGTGCCTAGTCTTAGTATCAATGAGCTATGAAAGTGTTAAAATGTCACTCATCTTCATAGCTGCTGCTTACGTTTTTTTCTTCCTTTTCTTCAGCAGAAGAAAAAGACATACTTGTGACCACATACAATGGGAAAAATTAAGGTTAACAGTCTAGAAATTTTTTTCCATAGCAAGGCCTATCCACTGCAATTTTTTCAAGCAATATAAACAAGTTCTTGTTGTTGTTGTTATTAGCCAACAGGGTGCTGGCGGAAATTGGGCTACTGTTGGCCGAAGGAGGAGAAGAGGCGGAAGTCATGGCCAAAGGCAGGAAGAGAGGAGAAAGGCTAGGACTGTGGCAGTGAGGGTCGGAACTTTGAATGTTGGCAGTATGACTGGTACAGGGAGAGAGCTAGCTGATATGATGGACAGTAGGGAATTTGGTATATTGTGTGTGCAAGAGACCAGATGGAAGGGGAGTAAGGCTAGGTGTATCGGAGGTGGGTTCAAATTGTTTTCTCATGGTGTGGATGGGAGGAGAAATGGTGTAGGAGTTATTCTGAAGGAACAGTATGCAAAAAGTGTTTTGGAGGTGAAAAGGGTGTTGGATAGAGTGATGTTTATGAAGCTGGAAATTGATGGTGTAATGATTAATGTTGTTAGTGCATATGCTCCACAGGTTGGGTGTACAATGGATGAGAAAGAAATATTTTGGAGTGAATTGGATGAAGTGGTGATGACTGTACCCAAGGGTGAGAGAGAGGTGATTGGAGCAGATTTAAATGGGCATGTTGGTGAAGGGAACAGTGGGGATGAGGAAGTGATCGTAGGTATGGTGTTAAACAAAGGAATGCAGAAGGTCAGATGGTAGAGGATTTTGAGAAAAGGATGGATATGGCTGTGGTGAATACGTATTTTAACAAGATGGAGGAGCATAGGGTGACATACAAGAGTGGAGGAAGATGCACACAGGTGGATTATATCTTATGTAGGAGGGGCAGTTTGAAGGAGATTGGAGGCTGTAAGGTGGTGGCCAGAGAAAGTGTAGTTAGGCAGCATAGGATGGTGGTTTGTAGGATGACATTGGTGATCAAGAAGAGGAGGAGGAGTGTGAGGGCAGCACCAAGGATCAAATGGTGGAAATTGAAAAAGGGTAACTGTGAGGTGGAGTTCAGGGATGAGTTAAAACAGGCACTGGGTGGCAGTGAAGAGTTACCAAATAGCTGGGTAACTACAGCAGAGCTAGTAAGGGAGACTGCTAGAAAGGTGCTTGGTATCACATTGGGACAGAGGAAGGACAACAAGGAGACATGGTGGTGGAATGAGGAAGTACAGAAGAGTATACAGGCAAAGAGGTTGGCAAAGAAGAAGTGGGATTGTCAGAGAGATGACGAAAGTAGACAGGAGTATAAGGAGATGAGGTGCATGGCAAAGAGAGAGGTGGCGAAGGCTAAGTATAAGGCATATGAAGAGTTGTATGAAAGGTTGGACACTAAGGAGGGAGAAAAGGACCTGTACAGATTGGCTAGACAGAGGGACCAAGTTAGGAAAGATGTGCAACAGGTAAAGGTGATAAAGGATAATGAGGGAAACATACTCACAAGCGAGGAGAGTGTGTTGAGGAGATGGAAAAAGTACTTTGAGGGGTTGATGAATGAAGAGAATGAGAGGGAGAAAAGGTTGGATGATGTAGGGATAGTGAATCATGAAGTACAATGGATTAGCAAGGAAGAAGTAAGGATAGCTATGAAGAGAATGAAGAATGGAAAGGCTGTTGGCCCAGATGACATACCTGTGGAAGCATGGAGATGTTTCGGTGAAATGGCAGTGGAGTTTTTAGCCAGATTGTTTAATGAAATCTTGGAAAGTGAGAGGATGCCTGAGGAATGGAGAAAAAGTGTTTTGGTACCGATTTTTAAGAATAAGGGTGATGTGTTGAGCTGTAGTAATTACAGAGGGATTAAATTGATCAATCACAACATGAAGTTATGGGAAAGAGTAGTGGAAGTTGGTTAAGAAGGGATGTGATGATTAGTGAACAGCAGTATGGTTTCATGCCAGGAAAGAGCACTACAGATGCGATGTTTGCTCTGAGAGTGTTGATGGAGAAGTACAGAGAATGTCAGAAGGAGTTGCATTGTGTTTTTGTAGACTTGGAGAAAGCATATGATGGGGTGCCTACAGAGGAGTTGTGGTATTGTATGAGGAAGTCAGGAGTGTCAGAGAAGTATGTAAGAGTGGTACAGGATATGTATGAGGTTAGTGTGACAGCAGTGAGGTCTGCGGTGGGAGTGACAAATGCATTTAAGGTGGAGGTGGGGTTACATCAAGGATCAGCTCTGAGCCCTTTCTTATTTGCAATGGTGATGGACAGGTTGACAGACGAGATCAGACAGGAGTCCCCATGGACTATGATGTTTGCAGATGACATTGTGATCTGTAGTGACAGTAGGGAACAGGTGGAGGAGACCCTGGAGAGATGGAGATATGCTCTAGAGAGAAGAGGAATGAAGGTCAGCAGGACTAAGACAGAATATATGTGTGTGAATGAGAGGGAGGATAGAGGAATGGTGAGAATGCAAGGAGTAGAGGTGGCTAAGGTGGATGAGTTTAAATACTTGGGGTCAATAGTTCAGAGTAATGGTGAGTGTGGAAGAGAGGTGAAGAAGAGAGTACAGGCAGGATGGAGTGGGTGGAGAAGAGTGTCAGGAGTGATTTGTGACAGACGAGTACCTGTAAGAGGGAAAGGGAAGGTCTACCAAAGGGTAGTGAGACCAGTTTTGTTATATGGGTTGGAGACAGTGGCATTGATAAAAAGGCAGGAGTTTGAGCTGGATGTGGAAGAGTTAAAGATGTTAAGATTTGCACTGGGTGTGATGAGGGTGGACAGGATTAGGAATAAGTTTATTAGAGGGTCATCCCAGGTTGGAAGGTTTGGAGACAAAGCCAGAGAGGCAAGATTATGTTGGTTTGGACATGTGCTGAGAACGGATGTGGAGTATATTGGGAAAAAGATGCTAAGGATGAAGCTACCAGGTAACAGGAAAAGAGGAAGGCCTAAGATAAGGTTTATGGATGTGGTGAGAGAGGACATGCAGGTGGTTGGTGTGACAGAGCAAGATGCAGAGGACAGGAAGAAATGGAAACAGGTGATCCGCTGTGGCGACCCCTAACGGGAACAGCCGAAAGGAGATGATGATGATAAACAAGTTCTTCTGCAGGCAAAGTATGCATACAAATGCACAATGGAGGATACCTTTTACATAGGACTTATATAAAATCTGTTAATAATCAATACATCTGACAAGTTACACAAAAAATAATGTACCCCTCCGAGGCCCATTACAACAAACACATTTATGCAACAAAGCTTACACAACCTTATTTAGGTTAATAACACAAGAGCCTTACTGTTTGTCTGTGCTCAGTTGATTGACTCTCAAAACATAATCACTGATACATTGCTGGTATCTTTTCATGACAATTAGACTTGGAAATGTGTTTGAAAATGAACACTGCATCTTACTCACATTCTTCCTTTTCTTTGAGTTTGCCCAGTCTTGGCTTTGGAATGTAGAATTCAGGAGTGTTGGAGCTTTCCCCCACACTAAGGAGTGATCAGGGTGGTTTGCTTAACTACAAAAAATGTTTGGTGTATTACCACCATTGGGGTATCACTGTCAACTTCCTAAGGAATTAGAAGCTTTGGGTTTGAATGACTGTGAGATGATTATGAGACATGACTACTCATTGTAGACTCTAATAACACCTTCTTTCTTTTGATGTGGCTTTAAACTAACATAATGATTTAACCAAAGTATTTAATCATATCAGGTCGTAATTACCTCTTTGTTTATGTTAGTGGCAGCTCATTGATATAATATTTCTGCACCCAAGTTCTTGTTTACATATCTAACATGTAAAAGTCATTACATAGTGAACATCAAACATATGTTTGGCTAATGCAATAACCATGGTATAGTTTCTTATATCTTTCAAATGTTCCAGGATTCTTACATGAGAACTATATTCAGTATTTCACAAGTAAAAAATTTACATTCTCAATCAACTGTTTGGACAGTATATAGTATGAAAGTGACTGGAAGCATATGTTGAAACTATCCCACCAGTAAGCTTAGCTTTTACAGATATACAATGAAAAATATAAGTGAAGCCAGGATCATTTGAGTGGCATTGAGTATACTGGAGTATCAATGCATTTTCATTTTTGCCAGCATAGTAAACAGAAACCAGCCCCACAACTAACTCAAAGTAATCAAACATCATCTTTCAAACTGACTTGAGCTTCTCATACAGAACATAGAGCAGGTAACAATAGATGAAAGCCACATAATTCAGCTCACATAGTATCTAATCTGCAGGTTAACCAGTGGTTATTTCTTATCTGCATATTTTCAGCATTCAGGCATGTCCAGTGATTCATTACAGGCATATTTACTCCTCACCAAAATAAAACAGCAACATGATGCCTGGACATCAAATTGTCACATATAATATTGACAGTCATGAGTTAAGGCTGTTGGAGCACATTGCAATTTATTCTTTTAAATGTGTATCTTAATAATAACATAAGACCATTTTTGGGAAAGCTCCCTGAAAGTTGTTAGGCATTTGGGGCTGTGTTTTGTATCAATAAAGTGTCCACTTGCTAATTGTGACCAAAATATGTTCTTAAGCTCAATTACATTTACTGTGCATATGCCTTTGGTGCAAATTAATCCTGCATACTTTCCAAGCAAGCTAAACATTGCAGACTTCTACTGCTTACTTCTATGTGGTATTATATTAGTACGCCTCAGCTAAGTTCCTAATCTACTTGGCTAGAAGCTTTCTCAGAAACAGATGTTGGTATTATGCTGGTTGCAGTATTCATCTGGTCCTGACAGAATACATTAATATCATTTTAATTTTGTCTTCGAGGTGCTCCAAGGGACAAATCACTGTTGATATTCTTGCAACAGGGAAGTCAGAAAAGAAGTAACCAAGCTGTTAAAATAGGTGCAAATATTTTATAATATACATTTAAAACTGAAATGGGTTAATAACAGGAATAAGAGGAAGGAGTTCTTACTCAGAATTGGGAGGACTGAAATATTTGTATCAGTTAAGAAGCTAGGGTATTTCTCTTGTGTTAGGACTAGTAGAAAACAACAGTTTCATTATACCTAAATCTTTCTGAAAAGAGCTTACATATGTACAATTTGTATTGCTCTGGGCCCAGACCTTTGTTCCCTGTTAATTTCTGCAGACAGCTTTAAAATTTAGCAGGATACATCTTTGTGGTTACTGTAGAAATCTATGAAACAAAACACCAGGAAAGCTTTAAGCTATGCAGAAGCAAGTAACTGTCACTAGAAATGGTTTAGGGTTCTCCTCAACATATAGATTCCCCCTGTAGATCATTAGTTAATTTAGAATCTTTAAAACTCAAGCAAAACTGGGCATTCTATGAGCACTTTTACTTGCTTATTTATTTTATTAAGTTTTGTGTTTACTAGTTTGGACACGTTAAGTCTATTAACAGTTTTAGGAGTGGATCCAAGACTGCATTTTCAGATACTAAAGTAAGTTTCAACAAGACACTGGGAATGTTGCCCTACTGATTTCCAGATGGGGTGTTATTTGCCACATTTCCTGTGGGGGAAGAAGACTGTTATATCCCTGAAAATGGAGAGTGGTGAACTACAAAAGTCCAGTGATTCATATTGACAGATAGATGAATCAGCAACCTTAATGACTGGTATAATATATCACACCATGACCAAAGAAACATATTCTCTCTTGTGGTAGCAAGGTGAGATGGAAGCCATTGTTGCTGATTTTGTATGATACAAGAGGATCAGTGTAGTTCCAATGTAGCAGACCAAGAACAAAAACTGTGAACTCAGAAATATATGTTGCTAAATTATTGAGGGAGTGGAACTATTATTACAAAGAAGTATGGCTGGATTTTACCTTCTTAATACAGCAAAACTGTCCCACAAATGGGTACATTTTTGGAATACATTCATAGAGTCTTTGGTACTTTGGTTCCATAATACAGGACATTGCAAAATTTATAGCATAAGAAACATACTCCAGGATTCAAAAAAATCGGTGTAGGCTTCACGTAGAGCCTACATGGAATGTATCTGTGTACATGACCATGGTTCCTCACCAGTAGCACACCATACATATTAATTATGGCGAGGTGCTGAGGAAGATTGCAGTAACACAGATATTGAATCCATGCAAGCAGCAGTGTAGAGACTGTCCTGTACTTGTGGACTGTCCAGGAAATGTCTGGATAAGTGCTAAGCACATGACAGTATTTTATTTTTTTTTTTTTCAGTTTTATGTGTTTTAAAACACAAATTCCACCAAAGCAGCAAAGAAGAGACTCAAACTAACAGCAACCAATGGATTAGCATTAAAAACTTTTTATTCGCTTTAGTTTACGCAGACATCATCAGAAGAAACAGAAAAAAATAATCAACCATCCTTATATACCTGAAAATTAATTCAATAAAACATCAAATAATTAAACAATTACAAAACTCATTAACCAATTAAATGAATCAAGTACAAAGTACAAAAATCACATAAAAAGTAAATATTTTAACCAACTTATAATCAAATATCTACTTCTGTAGTTTTAATCTTTGATCTTTTAAAAAAACATTTTATATTAATAGAGTCATTTAATCATGCTAAAATGTCAACCCCCAATTTTAATTGTCACAATGTATCTCTGTTCAACCTTACTTCTGTAATCACACCTCCCAAAAATATTTTAGTACTTGTTCCAAAACAGCAAATATTGTTTTTTATTTTCATGGCATGCTAGTTTATGTTTATGTAAGGCATTATCAGTGTCTTTTCTTTTTATTGCATAGAGATGTTCTTTGATCCTTTTTTACATTTTTTTAACATACATATGTACATAGAAACAGTCACATTCTGTGCAGATAGCAATATAAAGAATTCCTTCAGAGTTGCAGTCAAAAAACGCTGAAATGGCTATGGACCTATCTAAATGTTTTAGAGACACAAAAGGCCCTTCTAAGATTGATCTCCAAATGGAACAATATCCACATTTGTACAAACATTTGCTTCTATTAGACATCACATCCACAGACAAAATCTTACTAGAATCATTCTGTAAGAGTCTTTTAATATTATATTTATTTCTAAAAATAAATTTAGGAGTGGTTCCTACATCCTTAATGAACTCAGTGTTCCCATCTATGATTTTCCAATTATTTTGATGATAGAACAAATGTCATTATTATCTACAGTTATATCCAAGCAACACGCAATAGAATGGTCTGTAATTCTAGACTGATTAACTATACTTGTCATAGGTTTAGTCAAAATAGGTATAAAGTAATTTCCCTTTGATTTAATTTCATCCACTATTTTTGCTTAATTTTCTTTCATCCTCTATCAACAAACATCGATGTTATAAAAAATACCTTCTTTTCAAACTCAGTATCACTAGTAGTCATTTTATTTGCTGTTTTGGAACAAGTACCAAAAGATTTTAGAGGGGGTGATTGCAGAAGTAAGGTTGAACAGAGGGGCACATTGTGGCAATTAAAATTGAGGGCTGACATTTTAACAGGATTAAATGACTCTATTAATATAAATGTTTTTTAAAGATCAAAGATTAAAAATACAGAAGTGGGTATTTCATTATTTATAAGTTGGTTAAAATATTTATATTTTTAGGAGATATTTGTATTTTGTACTTGAATCATTTAATTGGTTAATGAGTTTTCTAATTGTTTAATTATTTGATGTTTTATTGCATAAAATGTCATGTATATAAGGATGGTTGATTATTTTTTCTGTTTGTTCTGATGAAGTCTATGTAGACAAAAGTGAATAAAATGTTTTCTACACTAATCCATTAGTTGCTCTTAGTTTGAGCGTCTTCTGGCCTGCTTTGTTGGAAGTCGTGTTTTAAAGTGTTTCTAATTATTTTCCACTTTTTTTTTTTGGGGGGGGGCTTTTTTACTTTTAAGTATTTTTTGCCCTATCATGGTTGGCTCAGATAGAGATCCATTGTTGGATTTATCTTTACTTCCAACAGCTGGTGACTTGAACAATGTTTCTATGGCCAGTTTGATTTGGTCTGTTAAGCAAATGGAAAGGATGCTTCAGATATTAACTGAGAAATCTAACTTTGGACAGATTAATTTTGGTCATACCAACAAGATCGACTCATTACATTCTGAAGAAGATGACCATGTCACCATCATTGAAAACCACAACTGTTCCAATCTTGGTCAAGGTGAGATACATCACTTTAAAGATATTGCTAGCATTCTCACTTCTAATTATGACTGTTTTTCCATCTCTGGTGGGCTGTATGAAGAAAAGAACATTAGTATTGAAGTTAAGAATACTTGACCTACTCTTGAAAAAATATTAAAGAAGTACTGGACAGTGGTTATAGAAAATGAATATTTTGATAAATGCCTGGATTTGCAAGTAATTCCGAAAGATTTACACTTTTTTAAATGTCCTAATGGTGTAACCTACAAAGACTTTTTCTTTAAAACCTTGGAGCAGTTTTTTAACAATGCCAGTCTAGAATTAATCAAGATTTTAATACAATGGAATAAGAAACATATAGCCAAAGTCCTTCAGGAGATCTTTAATGTGAACAATTCACTGCAACTTTTATTTAATGCACCAACATATAATACTGATTATTGAAATATGTTATAGGTGGTTGAACAGTTTGAAAGGGCTATTGTTAATTCGAAAACCAATAAACTATTGAGGGACATTGAAGCATACATAAATAAGACTGCTTATACTTATTTTTGCCTAAAGAAAGGAATAGGTATGATGTTACCAGAACAAGCGAAGCTATAAATAGAGAATAAGAAAGTGCTTTCTCCTTTCAGCAAGTGACATCAGATGAATGGGCAGACCAGGTCCATGATGATGGAAATGTCATTAATGGTGAAAAGGAGCCAGGAGTTTTCATCAAAGGATCTTTTGTTTTAGCATCTGAAAAATCTTCAAACTTTGATGAATTACCATGATATTCCTCAAACCAGACCAACATTCATGGAGTCCCTTTGGAAGCACATCCCAAGGATTCATTTCATTTGAGGGGAGAACAAAATGGGACTATATGGAAAATGATTACCAGGGGGAGAAGCAAAATGATCTCCACTACAGAAATGTAGTAAGAAAAGACATGAAGTAGTATTTCATTTGTTCACAAAGACTTTCACTGAGCAACAACTGAATGTTTGGAAATTAGGATTTAATTGTGTACCTACAAAAAGGTTTCACTTGAGTAGAGCATTGTTAGAATTAATGTTTAATCATAAATTGAATTTAAGTTACTTTTTAGTAATGTTAATCTTCAAACAACCAAGTTTTAAAAAACATTTACTTTAAATCCTGCTTTAAATAACAAATTAAAAGTCTTTGAGAAGGCTTTTGAAAATGATTTTACAGATTTAGCTAAGAGTAGAGCAAAGAAAAAGTTTTTTTTTTAATTTATACAAAAGTGAATGTACTGCTTTAAATGAGTTATGCAAGATGGTTGACACTGGGTTCATGAAAGCCAACAAGGGTGGGGGACTAGTGGCGATATCACAAAGTGATTATTTGCAACATATGGAAAAACTGTTGAGTAGTGATAAAGAATATTGAAAAGTTTCATCTTCAGTGGTTGCTAGAAGTTTCCAACAAGTATATTGGTTATTGAATGAGTTTTTGATGGATGATTTAGTTAGTTTAGATGTGTATCATTTTATGAAGGTAGACAACCCAGTTTTAGGAACACTCTTTGGAATACCTAAAATTCATAAGGACTCTGTCCACCCACCCTTTTGGCCAATAGTATCTGCCCCAATTACATTACAGAGAGGATCCCTTTGTTCTTATATTATACTTTAAACCCTGTTGTTCAAAAGATGGGATTATATAACAGGTATTCCTGGGACTTTTTAGAGAAAGTCCAAAATTTTGAAGAAATGAATTATTTTCAAACAGGTTTTAATTTGATTTTTACAATAGATATCCACTCTCTTTTTACTTGCATCCCCCATGAAGCAGGCATTGATTATGTTAGGAATTATTTAACAAAAATGAACATTTTACTAATGAGGAAGTTTATTTGGTTTGTAGTCTTTTTGATACTATGCTGACTAATAACTTGTTCCTGTTCAACAAAAAAAAATCTACAAGCAGATTAGAGGAGTGACCGTGTGGTCGGCAACTGCTCCTGTGTTCGCTAATCTAGTTCTTGGGTGATGGAACATGTAGTTTTGACCCCTTTAATAAAATTTTACAATATTGTGTTTTATTATAGGTTTGTGGAAGGTTTGTTTTTTATTATAGAAGGGAATAAGGAGAACATTATTGTTTTTTAAATGATTTAAAAGTAAAGTCTGATTTTTTTGCAGTTTACATTGGGTGATCAAGGTACACAAGTGAATTTTCTTGATGTGTGCATTTATTGGAATGGTTCGGAAAGTAAATTTGGTAGCAAACTCTATAGGAAAGATACTTTTACCAACAACTACCTCCATTTTGACAGTAATAACCCATTTTCATTAAGAAAAATATTCCTAGAAGACAATTTATAAAGGTCTCTAGAATAACTTCTAATGATACTGAATTTGAAAATTAGGTATTTTTTATAATATCGATGTTTGTTGATACAGGGTATAGCAAAGAACATTTAGCAAAAATAGCGGATGAAATTAAATCAAAGAGAAATTCCTACTTTACACCTATTTTGACTAAACCTATGACAAGTATAGTTAAAAAGTCTAGAACTACAGACCATTCTATTGCATTTTGCTTGGATATGACTACATAATAATGACATTTGTTCCATCATCAAAAAGAATTGGAAAATCATACAGGGGAATGCTGACGTGATTATACTAAATTTGTTTTTAGAAATAAATATAATATTAAAAGACTCTTACAGAATGATTCTAGTAAGATTTTCCCAGTGGGTGCGATGTCTAATAGAAGCAAAGGTATGTACAAATGTGGATTTTGTTCCATTTGTAGATTTATCTTTGAAGGGCCTTTTGTGTCTCTAAGAAATTTAGATAGGTCCATAGCCATTTCAGGGGGTTTTAATTGCAATTCTGAAGGAATTGTTTATATTGCTGCCTGCACCGAATATGACTTTTTTATATAGGTATGTCTGCTAGAAATTTGCAAAAGAGGATCAAATAACTTATCTATGCAATAGAAAAGAAAAGACTCTAATAATGCCTTATATAAACATAAACTGACATGCCATGAAAATAAAAAATGCATTTGCTATTTTGGAACAAGTACCAAAAGATTTTAGAGGGAAGGATTACAGATGTAAGGTTGAACAGAGGGAGACATTGCGGCAATTAAAATTGGGGGCTGGCATTTTTGCAGGATTAATGACTATTAATATAAAATGTTTTTAAAAGATCAAAGATTAAACATACATAAGTAGGTATTTTGATTATTTATAAATTGATTAAATATTTATATTTTTAGGAGAATTTTGTATTTTGTACTTGATTCATTTAATTGTTAATGGGTTTTCTAATTGTTTAAATTGTTGATGTTTTATTGAATTAATTTTCATGTATATAAGGATGATTGATTATTTTTTTCTGTTTGTTTTGATGAAGTCCATGGAGACAAAAGTGAATAAAAAGTTTTCTACACTAATCCATTGGTTGCCTTTTGTTTGAGTCTCTTCTGAGCTGCTTTCGTGGAATTTGAGTTTTAAAGTGTTTCTAAGTATTTTTCTACTTTTTTGGGGGGGGGCTTTTTTTAGTTTTAAGTATTTTATGTGTTGTTTACATGGTGCGGTACAGTGCTTAGCAATGCTAAGCTGGGCTTATACATATACACCTGACTTCCGATATACATCTGTAAATAAAAACTGGATGTTATCAATTGTAATGTTTTTTTTTTTTTTGGTCTGTCTCTGTTTGTACAGAGCAGTGTGGTGCTTAGCAATGCCATCAAACATCACAAATAGAAACCGGATGTATTTAATTGTTGTAGTTGTGTGTTTAGCAATACACAAACTCACACAGCTTTGGTGTGCAACACTAAGAGGAATCCTAGTAGTATATCTAAAGATATACTGCTCCCCTGTACTATCAAAGTAGCTAGATAGGTTGAATCATGACCTACAGTGTAGTAGGTCCTGTGTTCATGTCCTGACCAGTCATGTGTTTACATTTATTGCTGTGAAAATGTGTTAGGTGACTGAAACTTCAGCTTAATTTAAAATTAAACAATTGTTACATTTAGAAAAGCTGCATGATGCTAAGCACTGCTTAAATGTGGTCAACAGACTACAATGTTTGCACATTGCTAAGCTTCACTTAAAAATGGCTAGTGTGAGTTTGCGTGATGCTCAGCTTCACTAAACTATTTGTGCAAGTTTGCCTGAAGCTAAGTGAGCGCCACTTTTTGGAAAGTTACATTATGATGTGTAAGGGCAGGAATGCAGTCTATATAAAGGCCAATAAGGTGAAATTTCACACCATTCATTGGAGTCTTGATTTGACTGTCAATATGCCTGGTGGTCTTGGAGAGGGGGCATGCTTTCGGGTGCAGAGCTGGGGTATGCTGGAATCCAAAGTGTTTTTTGGTGAAAAACTATGAACCCTGGCTGCTGCAGGTGATTACCAGGTCTTAGAATGTAAGTCTGTGGACAGGAATCAGTTGGCTAGCCAACTTACTAGTACTACTGGTATCCCCCACACTGGCGAGCAGTGTCATCATCACTGTAATGACCTGAAATAGAGGAAGAGGGGAACCTTGGACACCTGGGTCCAAGAAGCTTAGGCTGGGCAGACGCCACAGATATGTAAGTATTTTTGCCAGCATTTAGAAATATACAACCTGAATCTGTCCAAACCTGGTATGCATAATGGTTTGATTCTCTTTCAACAGCTACAGACAAGTGGGCTCACAATGTCCAGTCCCATCCAGGACACCTGGCCAGGATGAGGTAAAAGTGGGCTAAGCAGGAAAACATCAATGTATTAACGTAATGTATAACATAATCTTATAATAAATTAGTTATAGAGTTTGCAGTCTTAATAGTCAGGTATGACATATCTGGGACATGTAACACGTTTAGTAATGTATCACTGCCCACCTGAAATGGTAGAGCAAGTTAAACAAGTAAACATTCAGTACTGTGTAGTTTAACTTCCAAACATCAGTAATTGTTGTGGTCTACCAATATTAAGAGTCACAGAACTGGTCTGCCTATTGACTGAAATATGCTGTAGGTTGCACTCAGTTAGTGAACAGGGTATATGGGTTATCTATTAGAAGTCTTTCACAGCTATCCATGGTCTACATATCAGACTTGAAGCAACATTAATCAGTAAAATCTAAAGGGTGATGGTGCTTTAATATATGATGTTTGGAACTGATAAATATGTCATGGGACACCTTTAGTGGGGGGGGGTAGTTGAGTAGGTAAGGGAAGGTTGGGGTTGGAAGGGATAGATAGAAAAGGTAAGCTTTATAAGTAGAGTTAGGAAAGGGAAGTGTTAAATATAGGAAGGATGTAAGGAGGAAGTGAGATAGGGATGGGGAGGGTCTTAGGGGTATTGAGGGCTGGGAACTGCCTTGGACAGCACATTTTGGTGTGATTTTGTATTGAGTGCAGGATCATATCAGAAATGACCTGAGGTTGGCTGGTGGTAAGGTAGGACTTGGGTGATTATCAGGAAAGGCGAGGTATCAGTGGTCAAGATGGCTGATATCCAGGCCTTGCGGCAGAAGTGGGTGAGTATTGTGGCTAAGGCAGAGGACCTTTTTCGGGAGATGCCAAGCAGTGACACTATGATGGCAGTGACACAGAGTCAAGCCAACTGTAAGCAATGGTGAACATCGAGGGGTAAGCAGGCAGCCACAGGCAAAAAGAATTCACCAGTTGCAGCCCAGTATAGAGATGACAGCAGAGATCTCAACATTGGACTCAGCACCTGCTGCTCCTGCAGGTAATGATTCTACAGTTCTTGCTGGTGGGGTGGATGGAGAGTAGTTGCGGAGGGCAGGGGGCAAGGGAGCCATAGATTGGGTGACAGAGTTATCAACGCACATACATTTTTGGAGGATCCTGTGGGCAGCATTGGGGATCCACAGGACTTAGGGGAGAGGGGTAAGGTTTTGGGGAGCAGATTTCTGGTATGGACAGTCCAGCATTGGTTGGTGGCTTTTCATTACTGGGGGAAGATGCCGACCCTTGCTTAGATGAAGTAGGGATCAGATTTCAGAATTCTAGGTGACTGGCTGCCTACATAGGTACTGGGGCAAGGGGGTGTGGTGGTCTTTCTAACTCTGCACATACCCTCTACCATAAAGAAAAACATTTGGAAGGGAGATTATGTGGACATTTTTGAGCTAATTGACACAGTTGGTGTCCAATGTTTGTGGAAGCCAAAACAGTGAATGGAAAAGACCTGTTGGCAGCCTTAGCACTCCTCGGTCCAAGGTGAGCAGAGAAAATGCAGTCGAGAACTTGGGAAAATTGGGTTTTGCGATTTTAGTACATGGCAGTATATTGAACAAGGGCAGTGCTTTGGCCCTTAAGAACATAGCTTACTTTTTGATGACATGGGAGGCACAAAGGATATGGGCTGGAAATGTTTAGTTGTGGTATAACGAGAAATTTCACAAAAGGTGATGTCTAATAGAAGCAAAGGTATGTACAAATGTGGATTTTGTTCCATTTGTAGATTTATCTTTGAAGGGCCTTTTGTGTCTAAGAAATTTAGATAGGTCCATAGCCATTTCGGGGGGGGGTTTAATTGCATTTCTGAAGGAATTGTTTATATTGCTGCCTGCACCGAATATGACTGTTTTATATGGGTTTGTCTGCTAGAAATTTGCAAAAGAGGATCAAAGAACTTATCTATACAATAAAAAAGAAAAGGCACTAATAATGCCTTATATAAACATAAACTGACATGCCATGAAAATAAAAAATGCATTTGCTATTTTGGAACAAGTACCAAAAGATTTTAGAGGGAAGGATTACAGATGTAAGGTTGAACAGAGGGAGACATTGTGGCAATTAAAACTGGGGGCTGACATTTTTGCAGGATTAATGACTATTAATATAAAATGTTTTTAAAAGATCAAATATTAAACATGCATAAGTAGGTATTTTGATTATTTATAAGTTGGTTAAATATTTATATTTTTAGGAGAATTTTGTATTTTGTACTTGATTCATTTAATTGTTAATGGGTTTTCTAATTGTTTAAATTTTTGATGTTTTATTGAATTTATTTTCATGTATATAAGGATGATTGATTATTTTTTTCTGTTTGTTTTGATGAAGTCCGTGTAGACAAAAGTGAATAAAAATTTTTCTACACTAATCCATTGGTTGCTTTTTGTTTGAGTCTCTTCTGAGCTGCTTTGGTGGAATTTGAGTTTTAAAGTGTTTCTGAGTATTTTTCTACTTTTGGGGGGGGCTTTTTTAGTTTTAAGTATTTTTATGTGTTGTTTACATGGTGCGGCACAGTGCTTAGCAATGCTAAGCTGGGCTTATACATATACACCTGACTTCTGCAATATATCTATAAATAAAAACTGGATGTTATCAATTGTAATGTTTTTTTTTTTTTTGGTCTGTCTCTGTTTGTACATAGCAGTGTGGTGCTTAGCAATGCCATCCAACATCACAAATAGAAAGCGGATGTATTTAATTGTTATAGTTGTGTGTTTAGCAATATGCAAACTCACACAGCTTTGGTGTGCAACCCTAAGAGGAATCTTAGTAGTTTATCTGAAGATATACTGCTTCCCTGTACTATCAAAGTAGCTAGATAGGTTGAATCATGACCTACAGTGTAGTAGGTCCTGTGTTCATGTCCTGACCAGTCATGTGTTTTACATTTATTGCTGTGAAAATGTGTTAGGTGACTGAAACTTAAGCTTAATTTAAAATTAAACAATTGTTACATTTAGAAAAGCTGCATGATTTTAAGCACTGCTTAAACATGATCAACAGACTACAATGTTTGCACATTGCTAAGCTTCGCTTAAACATGGCTAGTGTGAGTTTGCATGATGCTCAGCTTCACTAAACTATTTGTGCAAGTTTGCCTGAAGCTAAGTGAGCGCCACTTTTTGGAAAGTTACAGTATGATGTGTAAGGGCAGGAATGCAGTCTATATAAAGGCCAATAAGGTGAAATTTCACACCATTCATTGGAGTCTTGACTTGACTGTCAATATGCCTGATGGTCTTGGAGAGGGGGCATGCTTTTGGTTGCAGAGCTGGGGTATGCTGGAATCCAAAGTGTTTTCTGGTGAAAAACTATGAACCCTGCTGCTGCAGGTGATTACCAGGTCTCAGAATGTAAGTCTGAGGACAGGAATCAGTTGACTAACCAACTTACTAGTACTACTTGTATCCCCCGCACTGGTGAGCAGTGTCATCATCACTGTAATGACCTGAAGCAGAGGAAGAGGGGAACCTTGGACACCTGGGTCCAAGAAGCTCAGGCTGGGCAGACCCCATGGATATGTAAGTATTTTTGCCAGTATTTAGACATATACAACCTGAATCTGTGCAAACCTGGTATGCATAATGGTTTGCTTCTCTTTCAACAGCTACAGACAAGAGGGCTCACAATGTCCAGTCCCATCCAGGACACCTGGCCAGGATGAGGTAAGAGTGTGCTAAGCAGGAAAACATCAATGTATTAACGTAATGCATAACATAATCTTATAATAAATTAGTTATAGAGTTTGCAGTCTTAATAGTCAGGTATGACATACCTGGGACATGTAACATGTTTAGTAATGTATCACTGCCCACCTGAAATGGTAGAGCAAGTTAAACAAGTAAACATTCAGTACTGTGTAGTTGAACTTCCAAACATCAGTAATTGTTGTGGTCTACCAATATTAAGAGTCACAAAACTGGTCTCCCTATTGTCTGAAATATGCTGTAGGTTGCACTCAATTACTGAACAGGGTATATGGGTTATCTATTAGAAGTCTTTCACAGCTATCCATGGTCTACATGCCAGACTTGAAGCAACATTAATCAATAAAATCTAAAGGCTGATGGTGCTTTGATATATGATGTTTGGAACTGATAAATATGTCCTGGGACATCTTTGGTGGGGGTTAGATGAGTAGGTAAGGGAAGGTTGGGGTTGGAAGGGATAGATAGAAAAGGTAAACTTTATAAGTAGAGTTAGGACAGGGAAGGGTTAAATATAGGAAGGATGTAAGGAGGAAGTGAGATAGGGATGGGGAGGGTCTTAGGGGTATTGAGGGCTGGGACCTGCCTTGGACAGCACATTTTGGTGTGATTTTTATTGAGTGCAGGATCATATCCGAGATGACCTGAAGTTGGCTGGTGGTATGTTAGGACTTGGGTGATTATCAGGAAAGGAGAGGTATCAGTGGTCAAGATGGCTGATGTCCAGGCCTTGCGGCAGAAGTGGGTGAGTATTGTGGCTCAGGCGGAGGACCTTTTTCGAGAGATGACAAGCAGTGACACTATGATGGCAGTAACACAGGGTCAAACCAACTGTATGAGATGATGAACATTGAGGGATAAGCAGGAAGTTGCAGGCAAAAAGAACTCACCAGTTGCAGCCGAGTGAGGAGATGACAGCAGAGGTCTCAACATTGGACTCAGCACATGCTGCTTCTGCAGGTAATGATTCTACAGTTCTTGCTGGGGGCTGGATGGAGCAGTAGTTGCGGAGGGCAGGGGGCAAGGGAGCCATAGATTGGGTGATGTAGTTATCAACTCACATACATTTTTGGAGGGTCCTGTGGGCAGCATTGGGGATCCACAGGACTTAGGGGAGAGGGGTAAGGTTTTGGTGAGCAGATTTCTGGTATGGACAGTCCAGCCATGGTTGGTGTTTTTTCATTACTGGGGGATGATGCCGACCCTTGCTTAGATGAAGTAGGATCAGATTTCAGAATTCTAGGTGACTGGCTGCCTACGCACGTACTGGGGCAAGAAGGTGTGGTAGTCTTTCTAACTCCGCACATACCCTCTACCATAAAGAAAAACATTTGGAAGGGAGATTATGCTGACATTTTTGAGCTAATTGACACAGTTGGTGTCCAATGTTTGTGGAAGCCAAAACAGTGAATGGAAAAGACCTGTTGGCAGCCTTAGCACTCCTCCGTCCAAGGTGAGCAGTGAAAACGCAGTCGAGAACATGGGAAAATTGGGTTTTGCGATTTTACTACATGGCAGTATATTGGAGAAGGGTAGTGCTTTGGCCCTTCAGAACATAACTTACTTTTGTTGACATGGGAGGCACAAAGGATACGGGCTGGAAATGTTTAGTTGTGGTATAACCAGACATTTCACAAAAGGAAGGTGGTTGATAGGTCCATGCATTGAGAGGTGAGATACCCTGATATTTGGCTGTCCACTATGATGGACAGCTTCAGTATGGGCAGCAGAGGGAGTAAGGCAGGAAAAAGAGGTGTTGGCGTATGCTGGGCTTTCAATGCCAGAAGATGCGCTTGGGCAGCAGGGCGATTCTTGCATGCTTGCTCAAAGTGTGCAGGTGTTCACCCAGTGGTTCAGTGTGGTATGCATGTGGGTCAATTGGTTGGGCAAACAGCATCCTTTGCTGGGCAGGTTGGGTTAGGAAGGACATCTCTAGGGTTGCAAAGGGTACATGGCAAGGGTACTTTTCATGGTCAGAGGGGGGGGCTTTTTGAGGGCAAGAGGATGACTCGGGGACACATTATCCTATTATGGTGCATGTCTTGTGGGACATACTTTTGCAGTACCTGCAACTAGACATGGTGGAGGAATTGATTGAGGGTTTTTCAAAGAGGTTTCTGATTAAGTCTAAATCAGTAGGTGATGTAGGAGTGGGGGAAAAAATTGGGATCAGTGAGGGAGAAGGAGGATATTTTGGAGACTTTGGTGGAAAAGAAGCTCTACATTCTCCTTGTATGGTTATGGGCCCTTTTGGGGGTGAGAGGGGGGTGACGTTTGCACTGAACCTGTCTGCCAGGATGTTGGTGATATTGGTTGGTTCAGTGTATTTTGTACCATTCTGCACTAACTCTGAGCAGATCTGAGCATTGCCACTTAAATTCTTGACATAGCTAAAGAATGCCTTGTGGTTATCTTTGGAGTCCATGGCAATTTTTCTTTTGAAGCTCGCCTTGGATGATTTTATGAGGGATCATAGTTTCTTGCTGATACTGATCAGGGATGTCTTCCCTTCTTAGGATTTTACTTTTTTCTGTACTAGTTTCCCCCTTCTATTGTATAGCTTGTTTATGGCAGGGATCCACCAGACTAGTTTCCTTTTCTTGGAGGAGTGAGTCTTGGTTTTGCTTGGGATAGCATGATCCATGCATTCTTGTACGTGCCCATAAAATGCATTAGTAAAGGGTTTGCAGCTTAGATGGTGTTATCCTTTAGCATGGGGGCTTTGAAACTTTCCACCTCGGTCTAAAGTAACGTGAAGTTTGCTTTTGAAAAGTTTTTCATTATGGTTTCCTTGTCTGGGGGTAGGGGCAGAATGTGGATATCCAAAGTGATTTGTTTATGGTCAGATCTAACCAGCGACGGGTTGACCCCCGGTGTGGAAAACCGGTCGACAATGTTGGTGATGACCAGGTCCAATATGTTGTCAGCTCTGGTGGGAGTGTTAACCAGTTGATCCAGGGCGTTTGAGTTTATAAATTCTAGGAAATGTGGGCCAAGGGAGTTAGTACTTGAGTAGTTCTCCCAGTTAATGTTTGGGTAATTGAAATCACCCAATATTAGGGTGTTTGGTAGGACCTTTATGTTTCCAGAAAAGCAGAATGGGGGTCCTGGGACATGGTGGGGGATCTGTAGCCAGCTACAATTTGAATTGCAGTTTTTCTCGTTGTTAGTTGCATGTGGATGTTCTCTGAGGCATCGTGCTGTGCCACTAACCTGGAGGTATGGGTATCCTTGATGAATATGGATACGCCCCCACCTTTTGTATTTCGGTCCGGGTTCTGTGGCCAAAATGTATGTTATGAGATTTAGCCTGGTAGTGCTGGAGTGCTCTCTGGAGACTTAAACCGGATTTCTGTTACTGCACATATATCGAGTTTCTCCATACTGAGGAGTGCCTCGAGTGCATGCATTTTGAGGTTTAGACTTCTGGCATTGAGTATCATTACCCATTAACATACCACTGTCATAATCATCTCACCTACCAACACACACGGCACATTTCCTTGGTCCATCTTGCCTGCTTCACTTACTGACTCACACGATTGCCAACCTTTTGGGTCAGCCTAGGGCTCCTGCGTCCCCACATAAAACCCTGTGCAAGTGGTACACATACCTTTGTTTCCACTGGGATGGGTTTCCCCTCTGCTGGCTCTGGCTCTGAGTTGAGGATGGCACAGCTTAGTGAGATCTTGTAATATGTCCCTCTCCACCCTGTGGAGCTCTACAGTCTCCAGCTCAAGTAGCTACTGGAAGCTTACCCTGGGCCTGAACACTTCTCCTTTTCAGCCTAGCCCTATTGCTGGCAGCACCAGCCGCATTGACTTCAGCACCTAGCATATACAGATGTAGAAGACCTGCAGCAGCCTCTAGAATTATCTCAGTTTAAATTCCAAAGTCTGTATTCCAATCATCCAGAGTAGTGGGGAAAATCAGAATGTAGGATGTATGCGTACTTTATACAGGTCTGCTTTAGGTCCAGCATGTGTGATTGGCTAATTATTATGCATTTCACCTGCCTAGAATGTAGTCAACATCATTTAATGGCCATACTTTATTGCACAATGCGGCGTTATGAGCCCCACAGCTCAGCACAAGTTATACAAAAGTAAATAAAAAGCAATAATTGAAGATATCCAGTTTTAATTACTTGCTGCATACATCATCACTATCACCTGGTTGGACTTTCCACATGAATACACTCAGCTATGCAGCATGCAGCTCAAACACACACCCAGTGGGTATTAAATAATCCTAAATGTGAATGGACACACCCCCCTGCAAGCATCCACATCCAGTTGAAGTATCTACATGGTGTGGGAACCTACACAAAGTGGATATGCAGACACACTTACTCTTTTTTGCTATTCAAGACATCCACCTCATTTGCATACATATCCGTGCTGATGGCCTGGAAACTACATGGTTCATAGCCGTACAACCTGGGCAACAGCACCATTGTACCATTGTGTGGACCTGACACAATGGCCTATAATGCATTTCTGACAAATGCCATAAAATGCTTTTTTCCTATTTTTTTTTAAATTTTCAAATTAGCATGTTTGCACACTGCGGTGCAACGTGCAAACATGCTGAAATTATTAAAAAAATATGTATTTATGTTGACATATTTCCTTCCCTTTTCAGACATCCACAGTGTAGATTTTGAACATATAAGTATGTGTTCTAAAATTTACTGGGGAGTTATATCCATATTTCTGATGTTTTACATCCCTTCTGTGTATACTCCTGCACATGGAAAACTTCCTCATACATTACAGACATGGACACGGGGTCTACATGGATGCCTTTCTGCTTGTTGGACTGCTCCACCTGGGTTATTTGCATACAATTCACCTGCTTATTAGCTAATTTGCATTACACAGAACTTTCCTTGTTTGCACGTGCTTGCACAAAGCTAAGCAGCACTTACTGAATCAAAAATGTTCGCTGTCTTGTACGCATTGTGTAGGCTTTACTGAATTTCCCTATAATCTTTTCAAATGCAAGAGCTGAATCAGAAGGAGTTTTATTTACACTTATGGATCATTTCATCAGTAAAACAAATATTAAATACTGAAAAATGTTTTCAACACATAATTTGACTTTAAATGAATCAGAAATACGTTAAGTACTGCAGTGAAATGATAGAGCAAAACTGACTGAAATTATTGAATTTCTAAGGACATAACATGCATCTTTTTAAAAGTTTAGACATAATACAGTTATGTATTGATTATGGAGGGAGAACCGGAAGAGAAATGTGCTATTTCCAGTTAATAACAGAGAACTGGATGACATAGAGAATGCATGATATTTCAGACTGCATTATGTTTTTAAAAATACTGATCAACTAATTAATTTCTTTTATGGTGTAATGAAAGGGTATTTTAGTTTCTGTCTTACAGAAACAGCTTATTTGTTGAAAAGACATACCCCAGGATTCAATAAAATCAATGTAGGCACTGTGCAGAGCCTACAAGAACTTTATCTGTATACATGGTCACGGTTCCACCCCAGCAGCATGCCATACATATTAATTAAGGCACTCTGCTGAGGGAGATCAGAGGTACACGGATATTGAATCCATACAAGTAGCAGTGTAGAGGGTGTCCTGTGCTTGTGTACTGTCCAGACAATGGTCTGCACAGGTAGCAAGCACAGGACAGCAATTTATTTTTTAATTTTTTAAGTTTAATGTATGTTTGCACAGTGCAGTGCTGTACTTAGCAATGCTGAGCTGTGCTTATACATGTACACCTGACATCTATGTCTAGAAATAGAAACCAGATGTATTTAATTGTTTTCGTTTTGTGATGGTTAGCAATGCACAGAGGTCATAGTACACTATGCAAAAATGTATTGTTTCCCTGTACTATCCAAGTGGCTATACAGGTTGACTGATGAGGTATAGGGTAGTAGGTCTTGGGTTCGAGTACTGATATGCTTTATAATTTTTGTTTTGAGAATAAGTCAGCTGACTGAAACATCACTATAATGTAAAATGAAAGATAGTTATATGCAGCAAAGCTGTGCAGTGCTCAGGCTCACTTAAATGGTTTCTGTGGGTTTGCGCTGTGCTTAGCTCCACTAAAACATGGTTAATGGTCTACCCTGTTTGCACACTGTGCAGCTTCACTTGCATTCACTTAAAAGGGTTTGTGCAAGTTTGGGCAAAGCTAAGCAATGCACAGCTTTTTTGAAAGTTGCAGTATGACATGTAAAGGCAGGAATGCAGCCCATATAAAGGCCAATAGGCAGGTATTTCATACCATTCATTGGAATTGTCACTTGGCTGCTGATATGCCTGGTGGTGTTGGTGAGAAAGTGTGCTTTCAGGTGCAGAAATGGGATGTGCAGGAGTCCAGAGTGTTTGTTGGGCTCCTGGTGTGCAACTATGACCTCAGGCTGCTGCAGGATGCTTACCAGGGCTCAGAATGTAAGTCTGAGGCCTGCGATTGGTTGGCTAGGGACCTTACCAGTGCTACTGGTATCACCCACACTGGTGAGCAGTGTCATCACCACTATGATGACCTGAAGCAAAGGAAGTGAGGAACTTTGGACACCTGGGTCCAAGAGGCATGGGCTGGGCACACCCCACAGATATGTAAGTATGTTTCCCAGTGATTTATAAGTATACAAACTGAATATGTGTGAAACTGGTATGCATAATGCTTTCTTTCTTTGACAACAGCTGCAGACAAGCAAACTCGCAATGTGCAGTCTCATGCAGGGCGCCTGGCCAGGATGAGGCATGAGTCTGGTGGGTAGGAAAAAAGTAAAGCAATAGCCTAATGTATAATGTACTGTCAAGATTAAAAATTATTTATAAAGTCTGCAGTCCTTACAGTCAGGTATAACATACTTGGGAACTGTAATGTTTAGTAATTTATTAGTGCCTACCTGAAATGGTAAACCAAGTTAAGTCAAGTAGCCATGCATTATTGTGTAGTAGAGCTTGCAAATATCAGTTGAGGTTGTGGTCTACTGAGATTAACAGTTACTGTTCTGCTATGCTGATTGTGTGAAATATGCTGTAGATTGCACTCAGGTAATGATGAGAGTAAATGGGTTATTACTTACAGGTCTGACAGAGCTATCAGTGCTGTACATGCCAGACTTGAAGCAATAGTAGTAAATAGATTATAAAGGGTGATGGTGCAGTGATATGTACTGCTTCAAAATAGGAAGTCCTCACTAGTCTTGTAGTCATTGCATGTGGGTTCTAATCTATCACCAGTCAACTGTACAAAGGAAATGAATAAAGACTGCTGAAAAAACTGGCTGATAAATGTAGTGCAATACCTACAACAAGTTGCAAGTCTGTATTCTGCCCAGTTTGTGTCATATAATGCAGTACAGTCCACCCACTCAAAGACAAAGGTGCATGGCTAAGGTAGCTGACATTATGGCCAGATATGCATGTGCATACATGCCAGATTCTAATGACATTACACATAAAAGTGTAAAGCAGGATTGTGCATTGAGAAGTAATCTGTTCATATAGCTGTGCAGTACAGCTGTGTTCATTGGATGTGTGTTCCAATCTGACACCAGTGAACTGTAAAATGGAAATGAATAAAGACTGCAGAAAATATTGTCTGATAAATGTAATGCAATACCCAAAGCAAGCTTCAAGCCTCTGTTATGGCCATTTCTAGTTAAATAATGCTGTTTATTCCTCCCACTCCAGGAAGAAGGTATATGGGTAAGGTGCCTGAAGTTCTAGGCAGATATCCATGTGTATAAGTGCACAATTTTCAGGAGCAGTATCAATAAGGAGTAAAGCAGGATTGTGCCTTAATAAATGCTCTTCCAATAAGTGTGAAGTATTCCTGTATGCACTGACATGTCTTTCATAATCTGACAGCCATCAACTGTTAAATTTAGTGCATATGTTTCCTTGAGTCACATCTTGTGGGTTCTAATCCCATGGCAACTAAGAAATCACTGGCTGCCTACTTCAAGTAGTGTACATGAACATACCTCTCAATTGTCATAATTTTTTGGAATGCAATGACTAATGCCCCATATATCTGGTTATTGATTAGCAGATAAATATCATTACTTGGAATGCAATTTATTGGCAAATCCATTTACAGAACACCTTGGTAGTAATGTAGGAGCACACTATGTAAACCATTTCCCTGTAGTTGTGTACCTGCATTTGTTAGTGCTTGGCCCATACTGTCCCATGCTAACAGGTTGAGAGCTATGTACATGTAACATCATCTATACAAGTATTGGAGTCACAGTATACACAAGTGATACTGCACACTTGTAGAAGTATGTATTAGTAGTCTGTGTAATAATATCAACTGCGAGGTCACTAATGGTATGTATTTTTCTATTTATTACCGGTATTTTTTATTATGGTTTGATATTAATTTGTTCTTTTAAACTACTTGTTATGTTGCACTTATGGGTTATGTCATACTGGTTTGCTGTTATACTTACCTTTATGTTATTTCTTGTTGTGTTCCTTGTCTTACCTTATGTTTATATCTAATTTACTACAGTGCAACAAGGTAGGCTGGTTCCACCTGATCCATCTAACTTGCCTCCACCAGCCATGGCACTGGGACCCAGCATGTTTGGGTCACAGCCTGGTGGTGCCCCCTCTCCTGCCCCTGAACTACCTGCACCATTAGTTAGTTCTGCCCCACAGACTGGGGCTGGGCCCCTCTCTGGGAGCCGAGGTGGAGGGGTGATTTTGTCACCCATCTAGAACTGCCAGGTATGGTCCATGGGTTAGTTGTACGTCGTTTTGTGCACATCTGCACTAGATGGAGGACATGCTTACCATCCTGGTGGGGCAGCCTCTCCCGGCACAGCATCCTCCACCACTGCCACCACAGGGGCAGTGAAGGACCAGTGTTGACAGTCCCATGGGTGAGGGCTTAAGTCACACTGCTATTGTGTAAATGCTCCTCAGACTGTGATTCCACAATACCCTCCCTGTCCAAGGTTTTCACCCTATCTTGTGTCACACACCAACTATCTTGTGTCACACACCAATCATGTCTGCTGTCTTGTCTGTCTGCAAACACTTCTTCACCTTCCCAATTAACCTCTCCTATATGTACCTATGTCCCTTCCCCAACATTCCACTCTCACCTAAGAAAAAACATGGGTACCTGTCTCAAAAAAAAAAAAAACAATATTGCCCCATATGTAGATCTCCATTTTGCACACATGTCCACTGGACACACTTAATTTGGTCCAATTGGCTTGACACTGCAGTTAGGTTGCTGTCACCCATCTGTGGGGGTGACAGTCCAAATTCAACTAAAAATTCTGTCACAGTGCACAGTTGTTGATGAAGAAGTAGATAGCTATGGTTCTTTCCTACACCCATCCTGCACATCCCTACCTGTCTATCACTATATTTTTTGCCCTGCTTCCACCCCTTTTCACCAATGTCCTATCTCCCCATTTTTCTTTTCTTTAAAGAATTTTTACATGACACTCTCTACCTATACCTATTGCCTACAGCATTAGCTTCAGCTTCAGCTTCAAACAGTAGCACACACAACTGTATGTAAAATGTAGCTGCTACAGATGTACTCTCTGCAGTGACGTATCTTTACCCCAGTAATTTCCAGCACAACATATGAGAAAGGGGTTCTAGTCTACATGGAGGCCATATATATTATTCCATGGTTGCTTGGAGGCCCTATATCTTTTTCAGTGGTTGCTTGTCATTGGCTGATTACAATGCAAATCAGTTGTGTTTGCTGCAATTAGCATTTCAGAAGCACAGATTGGTTAAGAGCCAATTACCTGGTAATGACAACCATGTTAAAAAGGAAACAGCTAGCTAGGGTGTGAGGATTGGGAGAAGATGGGTGAAGGCTACCAGCCTAGTCAAATAGAATGTGATACATAATTCTATCATTTGTGAATATAAATGTAAAATACAGCCTTGTTTCTTAAATGAAAGAAAACACTGGAAAATGTGAACTTCAAGATTGTAGCAACATTGCCATCTGTTTAAAAACTATTGTTCAGAGAGAGACTGTAAGCATTTTGATCTTGCTGTCCAACTTATCAGCACTCTGCCTGTTGTCTTATGTTAGTAGTGTCTTAGAAGTATGTTTTTTTGTAGTAATAGCTAGGAACTAAGAAGAAAGTTAGACAAGTGTTTTTCTGTTATATCAGAACTTTCCTACTGTATTGTTATAAGTTTCTGTGTAATCTCTGAACTCTTAGCTATCACTGTGGGGTAGTAGTATTGTCTTGTGTTTTAATTATTTATTATTAAATATTTTAAAAACATTTACCTGTGGCTGGTTTGTGTAGAGATAAGTAGGCCCTAGAGTACATTGCATATTTATAGAGTTTATTGTAGTAAGCCCTTCCAATAAGCCTTAGACTGATAGATCACATTACCATTGGATAATAATATTGTACAGTAATAATTGGACACCCTTTTAAGGGCCTTTGGGTAGTTGATAAGTATTAGCTGGTAGTGACAGAAATTATTACCATATAGTCTGGGTAAAGGGGCACAGCTGGAGAATCTGTGTCAGCCTTTCCCAGGAGTGTCTATGAAGTTGTATAATACTTATCTCAAAGTGTGTGTGGTGTGTCAGCTACCTGGGCAGGGACATGAAGCAGTGGGTGAACAGAGAGGGTACTGGAGGTTAGCTTGCAACTAGGCTGAGATCTGGACCCTATAGCTGTGCCAGTGGGCAGTCTTATTGGGGACCTGGGGAGCAAGGAAGCAACCAACTCCAGACTGACTGTGATCTCTGTGTGCACTTAAGGGAAATTGTAATTTACTGTGCGTATTTGTTATCTTTTCTCCTATATGAGATGCTCTCTCTGGTGTTAGTGGTGAGGATTGAGGCTCCTTGATTGCTGGGCCAGGCATGGTCATCTCAAGGGGAACCATTCTGTATTAGAGTTTATTCACACAGTAAACACATTGTTACAACCTTTATATAGCTGCACATATCAACAGAGGAGTATTGTATTCTATCAGCTATGTAACCCTTTGGTTTACAACATGATGCATATGTGTGAATATACTTAGGGTGAATGGGGATTTCAGGATAAGCCTTTCCAAGAACTGTAATGATTATATGTCATTGATCTCCAGATTTGTTACATTTAGAGAGGAAGTACAGTGCAGCAAAGGTGGAAACTTGTTTATCAATGTGACACATTGGTCTCCTGGAATGTCCCTTTATAGTGATTGTAATATCACACTGCTATTTGTTTGGCACTGCTGTTTTGACATATTGTCGGGGGGTTACCCCTAGGGGCCACACTACAATGGACTCCTATATTGGGTGTGTGATCATGCAGCAGTATCTGTCATGGCACAAACAGGAATAGCTGAATATTGCTAGTATCTTAGTTGCATCCACACCGTTAGAATGTTTGCACACTGTGGAATATGAGATGTGTGATCAAGCAGTGGATACTGCCAGCCATTCTGTTATTGCTGTATCTCTACATATGTACTACGATGTATGTGATCCTGCTAATACCCTGGGTTGGTTCACTGATGCAGTGGAAAGACATTGGTCTGAAAGGGATCGCAGATAATCTGTCTTGGAATGCACATCGTCTATGATGGAATGTCTGGTTTAAGTTGAGTGTCATACTTACGGATGTAGCTAAGCAACTACTTCTGCTGAGAGTCACCGTGGGCATGTACACTCCTATAGCTCCCACAGTGGAAGGGAGCGGAGATGGTGAACTGTCTGCTCTACCATGCACGGTTCAAAACTGTCCAGTACACACACACACATAGGGCTATCACTGTGCTTGACTGTGTTCACGCCTCCTGCACCCCCACACAATACCATGTGCAAGTGATGACACCTGTGCCACATCCCTGTCATCCTCATCATCAATGCAGGGAAATGGAGTTATGTGTCTGATGCACAGGGTGACTATATAAATTACTATGTACTTGTGTAATCCATTGTTACCTTTGACATAACCCAGCCACTGGGGATGCACAAGCCAGTGCATTTCTTGGTGCCAGTCCCAAGCCTGGATAAATGGGGAGGGTTGCGTCAGGAAGGGCATCTGGTGTAAAACTTCACCAAATGTTTTCATGCAGTCACCAGTTAATATTTCAATACCGGATCGGTTGAGGCCCGGGTTAACAACGACTGCCACCAGTACTGTTAGCCAACAGGGTGCTGGCAGAAATTGGGATACTGTTGGCCAAAGGAGGAGAAGAGGCAGAAGGCATGGCCGAAGGCAGGAAGAGAGGAGAAAGGCTAGGACTGTAGTAGTGAGGGTCGGAACTTTGAATGTTGGCAGTATGACTGGTATAGGGAGAGAGCTAGCTGATATGATGGACAGAAGGAAGGTTAGTATATTGTGTGTGCAAGAGACCAGATGGAAGGAGAGTAAGGCTAGGTGTATCGGAGGTGGGTTCAAATTGTTTTATCATGGTTTGGATGGGAGGAGAAATGGCGTAGGAGTTGTTCTGAAGGAACAGTATGCGAAGAGTGTTTTGGAGGTGAAAAGGGTGTCGGATAGAGTGATGTTTATGAAGCTGGAAATTGATGGTGTAATGATTAATGTTGTTAGTGCATATGCTCCACAAGTTGGGTGTGCAGTGGATGAGAAAGAAAAATTTTGGAGTGAATTGGATGAAGTGGTGATGACTGTACCCAAGGTTGAAAGAGTGGTGATTGGAGCAGATTTAAATGGGCATGTTGGTGAAGGGAACAGTGGGGATGAGGAAGTGATGGGTAGGTATGGTGTTAAACAAAGGAATGGCAGAAGGTCAGATGGTAGTGGATTTTGTGAAAAGAATGGATATGGCAGTGGTGAATACGTATTTTAACAAGAGGGAGGAGCATAGGGTGACATACAAGAGTGGAGGAAGATGCACACAGGTGGATAATTTCTTATGTAGGAGGGCCAGTTTGAAGGAGATTGGAGACTCGCAAAGGGAAAAATCTAGGTTCCTGTTTCAATCATTACAAACATTCTCATGACAACAGTTTGGGACAGCACCTACAGACCACCTTGATGGGTGAACCATTGACTGGTTGTTTTCCTTGTGGTCACTGCACCAA